>NW_007726741.1:25955-105228 GCF_000696425.1 Galeopterus variegatus
TTTTTTTTTTTTTTTTTTTTTTTTTTTTTTTTTTTTTTTGAGAAACTTTTAGTTAATAAAAACAAGTTTGCTTTGATTCATGAAACCCAGGCAAAAATGTTAAAAAGTACACCTGGGTCTATGATTTGTTTCAACCATTGTTGCAAAAAGCAGGTACAGAGGAGCCAAGAGGCCTTTCTCTACAGATGAATGGACGGGGCGGTGAGATAGAGTAAAATAACAATAAGTTTCCTGTAAATTCACCCGAGGTACAAGTCGCCCGGGTCATTATTCTACCACGCATGGGTTTGGTTTTCACTGTCGAGACGACAATTGTGTTGGTTAAATATTAAAAGTCTGGTGAGCTCTTGGAGGAAAAAAATGGCATGCCGCATGTAGGAGCTGGTAGACCCCGTCTTTCTTATACAGGGCCATAGATACAGGACAAATATATGATATGATAAGATTAAATATGAGCAAAACATTTAAAGTTTTGTTTATGAAATATCAGTTAAGTCTGGATTTTTAAGTTGTTCAAAAATTTTTAAACAAAAAACTGTTTTGCACAAATAGTTAAATCATATTATAGAAAGATGTGCTTTTTAAATAATTGTTGCTTTTAGTTGATTAAGATAAAAATATTAAAATCAAAATAGGTGATGGATTTATAAAAATCATATGTTGTAAGGGTTAAATGTTTTATTCGAAAACTGCATGTGCTGCCAACCGTGAGGTCTCTGGCCACTGGCCACAGACGTCGGTTCGAAACTCTTGCATGCTGGTTCAGTTTGTTTCACTTTAAAGAATACGTACTTTTCTGGGAGATTGTGACCTGTGACTAATTGGGAACAATCGGTTGAGAGGATTCATTACCTTTCTCACTTTGAAGAATAATATGTACTTTCCTAAAGATTATGATTTATAAATAATGACATGTAGTTCCTTAAAAATTTATGATTCAGTATGATCAAAAGAAAATGATTTAAGTATTGTATTGATCAATTTTATGTTCATAGTTTAATATTAACCTAATGAAAAATGTTTGCTTTATGAAATTAGAGGATAGACATGGTATAAATAAAGGAGAACGACTTTTGTCCGTCATCCACTGATGGACTAGACATCATTGGTCCGTCTTTTCTTTCTTTCTTTTTTTTGCTCGCCGACTCCACTCATCCTTCTCGGGCTCCAAGAACCAGCTGGAGCTGGACTCTGGCACCAGATTTTCACTTTCTTAAGTTTTTCTTGGAGGAGGGATTGGCCTCCTATGAGTTAGTCTGCCATAGCTAGAAGCAGAAGTTATGGCGGGTATTTGGAATTGACACGGCATGCCAAGGAAGAAGCCACAGAAAAGGAAAGACAGCATAAGATTTTGCATTTGTGAGTGTGTGGCTGTGTGTGTTTGTGTTTTCTCACCTGAGGGGATTGCCTTTCTACTGGTTGATATAACTTTTTCTTAGACTCCTTATCACGGTGCCACCACCCTGACCACCTCTGAATTCAGGCCAATCCTTCAGAAACATCATGACTGCTTTGCCACTTCCTTGGTTGTGATGAATTATTGTCCTTTTTTCAAATCTTTCATTTACCCCTGCTGTGTGGTCTCTGGGATTCTCATTGAAGAAACCTATAAAGCAGTAAGTATTGTTCAAATGACTTTTAACAACTAAGTTTATGTAAGTAGTAGTTCTTCCATAAGCTTGAAAAATACCCAACCCATGTGACTGGAAGAGATCTTAAAGAACACACAGTCTGTTCTGTCACGAAGAAGCCAACCTGCTCAAGGTCCCACACTATTTTGTGGAAGAAACAGTAAGTGTCTGCTTCCCATCCAGTGCTCTTTCAACAATACTCGGTTGCGTGCAGTAGATCAGTTACTTCACAGGAAAATTTCTGTTGACCAATTATTCTTAGATTCTGTAGTTATAATGTTCTCCCTGGGAAATCACTTTTGTGATCGATTTTGTCTATCAGTCTCACTGCATCTTATACCCTAAACTTTTTTTTTGCTAGTATTAAAAAAAAAAATTTTATTATACATACATGTAGGGTACAACATTGATTTTCAATAATTGTGTGGAATGTGTGGTGGTTAGATCAGTATAGTTGGCTTATTCATCATTATAATACACAATCATTCTTTGCGTTCACTGACCAGTTCCTCATTAGCCCCCCTCCCTCTCTCCCTCCCCTCTCCTTTTCCACTTCTAGTTTTCTAAAAGTTCAACATATTACAGTGATTGTTGTTTCTTTCCTCTCTCTCTGTCTCTCTTTATTATTCATTTGTTTATTTATGGATTCAGCTCCCAGCTATGACTGAGAACATGTGATATTTCTCTTTCTGTACCTGGGTTGTTTCACTTAAGATAATTTTCTCCAGTCTCAACCATGTTGTTGAAAATGGTAGAATTTTATTCTTTTTTATGGCTGAGTAGTATTTCATTGTGTATATATACCACAATTTCCTTATCCAGTCATCCATCAATGAATATTTAGGTTGGTTCCATCACTTAGCTATTGTAAATAAAGCTGCAATAAACATGGGAGTGCAGGTATGCCTTCGACCTGATGTTTTCCAATCCTCTGCATATATCCCCAAGAGAGGGATTGCTGGATCTGTGGAAGTTCTATGTGTAGTTGTTTAAGAAACCTCCATACTGTTCTCCATAATGGTTGTACTAATTTACAGTCCCACCAACAGTGCAGGAGGGTTTTTCTCTCTCTCCACATCCTTGTCTGCATTTGCTATTCTCTGTCTTTTTTATAATGGCCAGTCTGATTGGGGTGAGGTGATATTTCAAAGTGGTTTTGATTTGCATTTTACTGATGATTAGTGATGTTGAGCATTTTTTCATATACCTGTTGGCCATTTGTATGTTTTCCTTTGAGAAATGTCTATTCACCTCCTTTGTCCATTTTTTAATTAGACTATTTGGTTTTTTTGTTGTTAAGTTGTTAGAACTGATAAATCAATTCAATAAGGTTGCAGGATACAAAATTAACATACAAAAATCAATAGCATTTTAATACACCAACAACAAACTAGAAGAAAAAGAGATCAAGAAAGCAAGCCCATTTACAATAGTCTCCAAAAAAACCAAACTACCTAGGAATAAATCTAACCAAAGAGGTGAAAGATCTCTACAATGAGAACTACAAATCACTTCTGAATGAAATTAAAGAAGACACTAAGAGATGGAAAGACATTCCTTGTTCATGGATTGGAAGAATCACTGCAGTAAAAATGTCCCTACTACCTGAACTTTTTCTTTAAGATACTGGTGTCAAAAGATGACTGTGATATTTGAACTTACATGTTAATGGGTATATGAGGGTGTTGTTTTAAGTCAGTTCTCCATGAAACAGACATTTCCATGAAGTTTATTAGGAAAATTTGAGGGGAATTGCAGAAAGTGAGGTTGGGCAGAAGGAAGGTTTAAACTAGCTGAAGTCAAACAAAGGCTCACCCAATCACGTGGGTACTCTGGAATGGCCCCCTCAGAGTTGCCCTGTCTTTATCCAGGGGTATCAGATGTTAAATCCCCTACCTGGATAAGTCAACCAGTCACTTGATTCAGGCTGACTTCAGGGAAAAAGTATGGCTTTACGCAAGGTGGCTCTCTTTGGCTAAGGGCATTTCCCAGAGAGGGATTCAACTGAAAGCCATCAAATGATAAATCTCTCAAGCTGCATTCCTGGAAGGGGAACCTGGGTAGCACATCACAGCATCCACTAGAGTTACTAAGTTAAAGCAAAAGCTACAACAAGTAAAAATTAAAAGGGAGTAATTAAAAGTGAACTTCAAATAAGCTAAAATTTATCTGCTTTGTCTGTTAGGTTGTCCTTAAAATAAACAGCAGATAGCCACAGTCTTGAGGCAAAATAACCTGATGGTTTTATTCATAAATATTTTTCACTTACTATGAAAGGCTTTAAGGAAGCATGCAAATTTCACAATCATTCTGTCTTTTAGGAAAGGACGGTTATTGGAGTTCAGGTAATTGCTTTCTAAAGAGTACTTTATTGTTTTCATGTTCCTTGGGCAAGTTTTTCTGAGAACTTTGGTAGAATAACGATCCTGAAGTCAAAGGAACTAAAGAGCAGACATTATTCTCTGATCATGCATTTTACCTTATTTGGAGCTGAATAAATGTTTATTTAATAAGAATAGTCACTGTATAGTCAAAAAGGCATGTCTGTACTTGCCTTTGGCAATGATTATAAGTATCCATTAATATATTTAACAAAATGAATTAATGTTCTTCAACAGAAGAGCTATCATGTTAATATCTTTATTGAGTTAGTTTAAGGGCATATATCAAGCACATGATCTCTGAAACCGCCAAATTCCAAGTTTTAGGAATAATTTAAATAATAAATACAGCAATTTTAGAAAACATGATTCATTTATACACATTTTCAATTTTCTCTATTCCAACCAAATTGAAAATGAAAGTAATTTTGTATTGCCATCGTGAAATTCTGAAGCATATCTCCTATTAGTCTTTAAATTACCTCCAGTTGGGTGTGGGTGGATGTGTAGTTATTCTTAGAAGTCAAGTTAAACAAGTTATGTATTTGAGATCATAACATTTTTAGGGAGAATAGATAAAAAATATATTCCTATGAGACAGCATCAAATAAGAAATTAAGGAGCAATTTGAAGGGATGGAAAAAGAATCTCCTGTTAATCCTTGAGTCCTTTAACCTGCCAGAAAATCATTATTTTTCACAGCCAGTATAATCCAGAAATAAATGTTGGTGATTGGAGGACTATAAGACCATCTGATTTTCTTATTTCTCAAATTCTAATTCATACAAGAGGATACATAAAATTTGCAAATTTGTTTGCCTAGTGTGATTCAAGGAACACCTCAAAGCCATACCTGATCTTAGATATCTTTCCCCACATAAACTCCCCAAATTTTTCCCCTTCATTCTATCCAGAATTCTCCTTTATTGGAGGAACTAATGGGAATGCTGTAACCATTATACATTATACTTGGGAAGAAGCCCAGACATTGGGTGATTTTTATGCATTTAGTGTCCTGCACATATTTGATGCTTAGACATTTTAGGTTTTTCAGTTTACACAGAGAACTTAGCAGATTATCTATTGAAGAGCTCTGAAGAGATGATAGAGCATAGGAAGGAAGGAGTATAAAAAGATTGGCAGAGAAGGGCTCTGGGCTTTTAAAGAAAGATACTTGAGTAGGCGGGTACTTCAATTTTTTGTTCCTTCATCACTTTCACTGCTTGACTTGCCTTAAAAGAAAAGTTTGTGGAAAGTAGAATTAAAATATAATACTAATCTTTCCATGAACTTTCTGAAATACCCTCATACATGGCCAGGAGATGTGGTCAAGAACCTAAAGACATAATTCATGGGTTTCATAATTCTTTCTGATGTCAATCCTATTAGGTTGCCTCTCATTTTCTAATATTCACTTGAGTAATACCTTTCTCTGAATCACATTGTTCCTAGCACTTTTTCATATTTTTTTTTCAGTTTGATTTTTTTTATTTAATCATAATTGATTATACATATTTTTGGGGTTCAACATTGATGTATGTTGGTCAAATCAGTACTATTAGCATAAACATTACTACAAATTGTACTTATTCTTTTTTTAGCTATGAATTTGTTTTTTTTTTTAATTTTTATTTTATTTTGTCAATATACAATGTGGTTGATTATTGTGGCCCATTACCGAAACCTCCCTCCCTCCGCCCTCTCCCCGCTCCTTCCCAACAACCTCATATCTGTTCACTTGTTGTATCAACTTCAAAGAATTATAATTGTTGTGTCTTCTTCCCTGCCCCCCCCAGGTTATTTGTGTATTTATTTATTTATTTATTTATTTTTAGCTCCCACAAATAAGTGAGAACATGTGATATTTCTCTTTCTGTGCCTAACTCATTTCACTTAATATAATTCTGTCTAGGCCCATCCATGTTGTTACAAATGGCAGTATTTCATTCTTTTTTATAGCAGAGTAGTATTCCATTATGTAGATATACCACATTTTCCATATCCACTCATCCGATGATGGATGTTTGGGCTGGTTCCAACTCTTAGCTATTGTAAAGAGTGCTGCGATGAACATTGGGGAACAGGTATACCTTCGACTTGATGATTTCCATTCCTCTTGGTATATTCCCAGCAGTGGGATAGCTGGGTCGTATGGTAGATCTGTCTGCAATTGTTTGAGGAACCTCCATACCACTTTCCATAGAGGCTGCACCATTTTGTAGTCCCACCAACAGTGTATGAGAGTTCCTTTTTCTCTGCAACCTCGCCAGCATTTATCATTCACAGTCTTTTGGGTATTAGCCATCCTAACTGGGGTGAGATGGTATCTCAATGTGGTTTGATTTGCATTTCCCGAATGCTGAGGGATGTTGAGCATTTTTTCATGTGTCTATTGGCCATTCATATACTTCACCTTAAAGAACTAGAAAAATAAGAACAATCCAAACGCAAAGTTAGCAGCCAGAAAGAAATCATTAAGATCGGAGCAGAACTTAATGAAATTGAAACCCAAAACTGAAACAAAAGATCAATGAATCAAAAAGTTGGTTTTTTGAAAAGATAAATAAAATTGACAAACTATTAGCATGGCTAACTAAAAAAAGAAGAGAGAAGACCCAAATAACAAAAATTAGAAATGAAAAAGGTGATATTGCAACTGATACCTCTGAAATACAAGGAATCATTCGAGACTACTGTAAACAACTATAGGCCAACAAATTTGAAAATCTGGAGGAAATGGATAAATTTCTGGACACACACAAACTACCAAAACTGAGCCAAGAAGATGTAGAAAATCTGAACAGACCAATAACAATAAAAGAGATTGAAGAAGTTATAAGAAGGCTCCAAACAAAGAAAAACCCAGGACCAGATGGATTCACAGCAGAATTCTACCAAACATTCAAAGAGGAATTGACACCAATTCTCTACAAACTATTCCAAAAGATTGAAACAGAGGCAATTCTCCCAAACTCATTCTATGAAGAAAATATCACCCTGATACCAAAACCAGGTAAAGATACAACTAAAAAAGAAAACTACAGACCTATATCCTTGATGAATATAGATGCAAAAATCCTTAATAAAATACTAGCTAACAGAATACAGCAACACATATGCAAAATTATACACCATGATCAAGTGGGATTCATCCCAGGGATTCAAGGTTGGTTCAACATACACAAATCAATAAATGTGACACACCATATCAATAAAATCAAACACAAGAACCATATGATCGTCTCTATAGATGCTGAAAAAGCATTTGATAAAATTCAACACTCATTCATGATAAAGACTCTCTACAAGTTAGGTATAGATAGAAAGTATTTCAACATAATTTAAACCATATATGATAAACCCACTGCCAATATCATCTTGAATAGGGAAAAGCTAAATGCTTTTCCTTTAAGAACAGGAACTAGGCCAGGATGCCCACTCTCACCACTCCTATTCAGCATAGTGTTGGAAGTACTTTTTCATATTTTTTATATTTGAGAATGTTAATGTGCTTCCAGTTCCTTTCTCTTCTTAACTCTGAGGACTTTTATTTATTGCCAAGCACAACCAAGACTCACACTAAAAAGCAGAAATTAAAAATGTTTGCCACTTATAAGCAAAATACTGGTTACTTACGTTTTGCTATCAATGAAATAAGAAAATATCAAGACCAAAGAAGCAATGTATTGTTTCTTCTATTTCCAAGCTAAGTATGGATTCTTTCCTAATTCATTCCTAACATGGATCATTAGGGACAAACTGAAAGATTATGCCTTGTTACTAATGCCATTTTTGTAGTATAGTATTCTGTTGAAAATTTCTCTGATGATGCCAATAATTGCTCTTTTCATACTGAGATCTTCTGGTTCTAAATATTTGATAAACCCTGTATCAAAGCTTTTATGACTTTTGGTAAAGTGGAAAAAACACTTTGCAATTAACCAATCTAAAAGCTCAAAGATAGATTTTCACGTAATGATGGTCTCCTTAAGAATATTTTTACAATAAAATTCATAATACATATCTCTGTCTAGATATAGATGATTTTCTGCTATAGCTGTAGCCTTCTTTTATGTAAAACTGGTAATAAAGCTAATCTGAGCATTGTTCCTTACTCCTTGATATATTTTATTTAGAATATTTTTCTTGTATCATGTATAGAGATGGAAATAAATTTCTAGAGAAAAGGAAATATATATATATATACACAGAGAGAGAGAGAGAGAGAGAAATATGCACCCATATGTGTGTACGTGTATACACAGAGGTATGTATGGGGGTACCTACTCAAAAATTTGAATACTTATTTATAGATAAAGATAACATCTAAACATGAATTTCCAACATAGTTCTTCAAAGTGTATTACTGTTTAAATCCTAGAAATAGAAAAGCATGTGATTATATGAGGTTACTTCAAAAAGCTCATGGAAATACTTGTTTTATCTTTTAATTGTATATTTCTATGAACATTTTGAGGTACCCTCGTTTAGTATCTCTTCTTTTTAGGCTTCAGGTGTTTGAGTAGAAAAAGCTATCATCTAAAATTTTAAGAGCAAAACTTCAGAGGCATACTAGAACTTTGAATGTTCTGAGATTTACTTAATATGAGCAATTTTCTTGCTCTTTTGCCTGCCTGGTAAATCATTTACTCCAGCAGGCAAAATTGTTCTTTTAAGAAACCTTCTTTCAAAAAAAAAAATCTCAAAATAGAGTTGAAATAGGAGCACTTTGTACTTGCTCCAAATACAAACCTACCAAAATAGAAAAGTGCTTGGCTTTTTACTCAAGACCTAGAGGGAAAATGGGAGGAATGAGTTTTAAGTAAGAAAGATGTATCTAAAAATCCCTTCTACTAAAATAGAAATAAAACTACAAACTGTTGGATGGACAAGGTTTAAACTTTGGCAGGAGTGGAACTATATGATTACTGTATAAATTCTGTGCCCAAAAGACCTAGAGGGCAAAATAACACTTCGTTCTGGAGTTGAATATCTATACCTATTCACTCCCCATCCTCAAACTCTAGCAACTGGACAGTCCTGTTGCGATATGTCAATCCTGCGTCCAAGTTATGAGCATTTCAACAATACCTTTGCCTATTTCTCATACAGAATGGAGAGGAAAAAATGATTTTCAGAACCAAAATCATAACCAGGAAAGAGGCATTACATAAAAGAAGGAGCCAAAACTAGATGTAGCTAGTTTTTTCTCCTCAAGTCTCAAAAGAAGTATCTACTTTACTTTCCACTCTGTTAATTCATAGGCTTACCATAACTCTGAATAGCATGTTACATATGTTTACCTACATACAAATATATCTATATATCATGATATTTGAGAGTCCCCTACCTGCTCTTATTTTCTATCGTTTTTCTGTATATACAGCTTGCCCATAATAGCAGTCTTGGCTCCTCTACCATCAGGGTAATAGAATACACAGAAAGAAATACAGATGTACCCTTACATGAGATGCATACACACACACACACACACACATATACATACACATATATATTGTTGGCCTTGGAATAGATGGATAACATAAAAAAAAAAAAAAGTAAATGAAACGGAAGTTGATCAAAACCAGCATCCAGAAAACATAAATTTCCAAGGCAGATTCCAAAAGTTAAGACCAATTAGCCAAAAATGGATTGGAAGCCAAAAAGAGAATGAGACTAGGTGAGAAGAACCATGCTGACCTGGAGGCTGGAGATCCTGTCATGCGTGCTGGGGCTGCAGTCAATCTTTCCTGGGCTCTTGCCTCTAGATCTTAAGGTCAGTGTGCATGATCCCTAATGAAACACGCAGATACAAAAATCTTTGGAAACCCTACCAAATAGAATGAACTAAAAGAATAATACATCACAATCAAGCATGGTTTGTATTACCAATCAAAAGTGGTTCATTATAAACCACATTGTGAGATTAACAAGGAAGATATAATCATTTTATAAAGGAAATGTATGTCAAAAAGAATTTGATAATATTTAACATGTATTCCTAATCAGTTACTTAAATTTTTTTATTAAGAACACTCATCATAAATGAAGATATAACATTATATATAACAACAAATTTACAGCACTTCTGTTAGAGAGCAAGTCATCTGTACTTTTAATTAACTTACGGAGGGGTGACAAGGGGGCAGAGATTTTACCTTGGACAAACTGCCGTTTTGAAAGAGTAGAGAAAACATGAATAAGTAGGGGACATCAGGCAGTAGAGCGAGAGCAGAGCAAATCAGAGAGAGGAGCAGAGGGGCTCAGGGTGGCCTCCAGGAGCCGGGGGCAGACACTTCTGTGATTACTTCCTGATCTCCACCATAGCTTCTATGAGATATGGCTTTTTTTTTTTTCTGATTTTAAACTAACAGTCACCTTTAAAATTAAATAATATAAAAACTATAAATAAGGTGATCAACCATAATTTCAGCACTTTGTGGTGCTTATTCTCCACTGTGTGAGTGTGTATATATGTGGTGTGCACACGTGTGCGTGTATTTATGTATATATATATATATATATATATATATATATATATATATATATATATGTATATATATATATATATATATATATATGTACCTATAAGGTATTTTCATGCAGTGCTGATGTGAATTTATGTAACCATTATGGAGAGCAGTTTGAAAATGTGTATTGGGAACTTCAAAAATAATCTTATTGGGTTTTGTTTTCAACAAATATTTATTGACACAATAATTCATTGAACTTTCAAAAGGAAAGAATAAAACTGAGGCCAACAGAGGTGGGAAAGGGGCATGGGGAAAGGAGTTAGTAAGAAATTGGTAACGGGCCACAAAAAGTGATTACATTGTGCAATGTTGAATATACTAATTATCCTCATTTGAGCATCACATATTGCACACAGGTATTGATATTCAATGCTGTACCCCACAGATATGGACAGTCAATTATGTTTCAATAATATATATATATTGAGTACTTACTATGTGCTATGGATCAAATATGTCTCCCCCAAACTTTATGTATTGGAAACTGAATCCCCATTGTAATACTGTTAAGAGGGTGGGAAATCTTTTTATGGTAATTGAAAGGTGGGGCCTTTAAGAGGTATAGATTGTGAGGACTGCACCCTTATGAATGGATTAACCCATTGATGGTTTCATGGGCAGTCATGGGTGTGGTTCTGACGGCTTTATAAGGAGAGTGAATGAGCAGGTTAGCCCTCTCTCGCTCAGCCCATTCTTGCCTTGTGACACCCTGCAACACTGTGGAGTCACCACCAAGAGCAAGACCCCCACCAGATGTGTTCCCTGGGACTTTGGACTTCCCACCCTCCAAACTGTAAAAAATAAATTTCATTTCTTTATAAATTACCCAGTTTTGGGTATTCTGTTATAAGCAACAGAAAACAGACTAATACACTGTGTCAGGCACTCTTCTGGGCTTGCGGGATATACCTTAATGAACAAAACAGACAAAAATCTCTGACCATATGGAGCTTATAGTAAGAGCAAGGGAGGAAAATAAACAATCAAAATAATAAATAATACACGTATTCTATAATTGAAAAAGATGAATGCTATGGAAAAGGAAAATAGCAAAATGGGGTTAAGGGGTGAGAATCCAGACGGGGCAGGATGGAAACATGCTGAAGTATAAAATAGTGTTGTAAAAACCATAATACAGACTTGAAGATGGTGGAAGTTACTGTGAGGATATCTGGGATAAGATCATGCCAGATCATGACAGAAATTTCCACTTTAAGAATATATTCCAAAGAAATATATGTATATATGTGGTTTTATATTGTTTTATGGTAATGGAACATACTTCACATATCATTGTGTAATCCGTCTTTATTTAACATATATTATGAATCATTTTTAAGACAATAAACACATACCTTTTTATGGTCAGGTAGTATTCCAATGAAAGGGTGTGCTGTAAGTTATTTAACCAACCCCCAATTTTCAATATTGTAAAAAATACTATAAATCAATATTTTTGCACATTTTTGGTTTTGTTTTGTTTTTGCTTTAGAACAGGAAAGTGGTTTCTCTAGGTCAAAGAAATGAGCAGTTTTAAGCCTTAGAACTATACTAATATGTGCTTTATAAACTGACAATTCTCATTTTCTTTGTGCAAACAAATTCCTGACCATGGACGTGCCCAGTGCCCAGGTCGTAATTGCTGCTGAAGTGCAGCCTTTCCACGTGGACTTCCTTGCAGACCCAGCACACCTTCCTGATGTCCACTCACCTGCTCTTGGCTGAGGGATGCAGGTGTAGGGCCATCCTGTGTCTTCCCTTTCCACTCCCCTCTGAGATCTAAAGGTCAGTTAGTGACACTGGGCAGCCCTGAGCTTTGCTTTTTACTTCTGTGCTTTCTCAGAAACCCAACTGATCCTATGAACCACACATTCTGGTTTTGTAAGGGAAAAAAATTTTTAATCCCATTTCTCCCAGTTATTTTCTCTTATTTCCCCCACATTTTTTTTTCTCTGTAATCATCTATAGGCCACTCAACTTATCTGAATGTAATAACTACCACAATGCTTTGCTGTGAGTTTCCTACTTACATTCCTTCTAGTTTATAAACAAACAAACAAACAAACAAAAGTTATTGCTTTCCAATGCTGGCAAGGTTCTGAGGAAAACAGTATTTTATTTCTATCTCTGCCGTTTTCAGGGTAAGTTATTACAATCCTTCTGGAAAGTGGTTTGGCAAAGGGAAACAAGCTATAAATGTTCATATGTTTGGTCTCAGTAATCTCACATATAGGAATATATTCTAAAGGAACAGTTGAGAATATGGATATGAAAAGGCTTATTTACTAACACATTCATTGCAGTATATTTACAGACAGTCTGACTTACGATGGTTTGACTAATGATTTTTTTTTTTACTTTACAGTGAAAGCAGTAGGCATTCTGTAGAAACCAACGTTGGAATTTTGAATTTTGATCTTTCCCTGAGATACTCATATGTTTTATGATACTCTCTAGTGATGCTGGCTGGTGGAACAAACCCAGCTCCCAGTCAGCCATGAGATCATGATGATAAACAATTGCTGCTTTACAGTGTACTGTGTTGCCAGATAATTTTGCCCAACTATAGGCTAATGTTAAGTGCTCTGAGCATGTGTAAGGTAGGGTAGGCTAAGCTGTGATGTTCAGTAGATTAGGTGTATTAAATGCATCTGTGGCTTATGACATTTTCAACCTGTGATGGGTTTATTGGGATATCACCCCATCGTAAGTCGAGGAGCGTCTGTGTGTTATTCAACACCAGAACCTGAGTTAGTCGCCTAGTGTTGCCATAACAAAGGCAACTTTGTTATGAACCACAAACTAAGGGGCTTAAAATGACAGAAATTTATCCTCTCAGAATTCTGGAGGCTAGAGGTCCAAGATCAAGGTGTCAGCAGGGTTGGTTTCTTCTGTGAGCTCTGAGGGAGAATCTGTTCCATGCCTCTCTCCTAACTTCTGCTAACAGCTGGCAATCCTTAGTGTTCCTTGGCTTATAGATGCATCCCTCCAGTCTCTAACTCCATGTTCACATGGCATCTCCCCTGTGCCCCTTGATGTTTCATGGTGACAAAAAAGAGGCTGGCCTTGGGCTGAATCTTGTTTCTATCAGATGACCTGGTTTGTGATGGCATCATTAGAGATCACAACTTTGCTACAGGTACTGCCATGAGGACCACTTCCTAAGAGAGATTTCCCCTTCAGTGTCTGTGTTGGAGTCGGTCACCACCCCTCTCTTTAGGCCATCAGTCAGTATCATTATGTTTGGTGTTCATTTTCTAAACCCTCCAAACTCTTCAAGTAAGCAGATCTCCACAGTGCCTGTGAGCACTAATGGTTAGTGCCACTCAAAGAGATGAAAAGTTGTCACTGTTAGGATTTAAGTTTTCAACTTTGAAATGTGATGAATATTTTATTGCCGCAGTAACACACTTCTCAGGATTTAAACGCCTACTTATGGAAAACACCCCATCTTACCCAATATTTTAATCTCTAATAAAATGAAGACTACTCCAATATATAGTGTAATTTGTGTGACTATCCATGCCATTGAGGACAAGAAAAGAGAAAAATAGCCTCCAGGGTTCAGACTGAAGTGTCCCCTGAGTTGAAAAAATAAATAAATAAAAAGAGGGAATTTATTATCTTAGTTATTACAGCAAGATTATATGAGTTTTTGACTTATCAATCACAAAAAAAGATGTAAACAACACAAGAAAACATCTTTTCAGCAGAGACATCAGTCATAAATGAAATTTCATCATTTATATGCTTGTCCAAAGTGGTAATTTAGAACTACTGCTCCCAGCTCTGGCTGTTTTCAGAATGATAATTATGGAGTAAGTGGTGAGCAGATGCTTGGAAATAAAAGTTTGCCCTGGGCTGCCAGAAGTCTAAGGACAGAGCCAATAGTCCCTATAAACCATTAGTTTGAGAACAGAATAGTCAATACAGCCACAGTCTACCAATTTGCTAAGCATCGATGGGCATTAGTCATGGCATACAAATATGGATTATTTCAAGAAAATAAACGGTTGCTGATATATAATCTCTTTTGCTTTTGCTTCTATGAATCAGTACCTAGTCTGAATATCTTAAAGCAGCAATTCAAAATTAGTTCACAAGCAAAAGAGAAACATGCTAGTAAAAATTGTATTGTAAACTCACAGCAAGAAATATGTGCTTAAAATGGGATTTATTCTTTCTTGTTGCTATTGGGATGGACACTTAATTTTCTCCCTAAAATGAAATGAAACTTTAAAAAAATTTATGGCTGCTGAGAGCAGTTTTTCACATGCCAAGCTATGTTAGCAAAGTTGGGAATAAATCATCAAGAAAATCTGACTAGTACTACACTGCAGTTCATGCAAGATAATATTTAACTTTCTACCCACACGAGGCAACTTTAGGACAACTATCATTAATGAGTTCACTGAATTCTGTGAAGTAACATCCTTGAATCATAGATAGATAACATTGCCCCTCTTCTGTCTGTGCTCCGTTAATCTTTTTGTACCCATCCTCCTTCCATTGCTACCTCTCTAAAAATACCTTCCTTGTCCTGACATTGGAAGGTTTGCACA
This sequence comes from Galeopterus variegatus, assembly GCF_000696425.1. Lineage (NCBI taxonomy): Eukaryota > Metazoa > Chordata > Mammalia > Dermoptera > Cynocephalidae > Galeopterus > Galeopterus variegatus. Next base: position 41,063 of record NW_007726741.1, read on the forward strand.
ACTACCCTCATGCCCTCGATTTTCTCTCCTTCTCACTTTTCCTGTCACTGGTATTAATACTACACTTCCTTGGAAGCCCCTCTAGATGATAATGACAGGAGTCACAGACTTGTCCTCCTCTTTCCAGATCATTGATATAGCATGTATTAAATGCTGTTATTCATTTAGAATGAGAGCAATCATTGGTAGTCTTTCTACAAATGTCTTAGTTTTCTACTCTTTTTGCTTGGATTCATTTTGAGATTTTCATTCAAACAAATTGAAAAACATTTGACTAACAATTACAAAATTCAAAAGCCGTGAGATGGATTGTCTTTATCATTTTCTATATGTATGTATATGCATGCACACAGGGTTATACACACACATATATTAAGAGGTTTCATAGAAATATGTTTTATATTTCTATAAAATCTCTTAGTCAATAAAATCTAGTAGTCAATTAGAGAAAACTTTATTATGATATAAGAAGAAAATGTAATAATAAATACTATTTTTGGAGTGTCTTCTATGTGTCAGAGACAGCAATGAACATACTCAGTCTCAGAGAAATTATGTCACAAGTTCAGGTTCTACTGTCCTGTTCAGACTTTCACAGCCTCAAACACAAAGTCCATTTTATTTGCTCCTCATGATTTAATGACATATTAAGCCAATTTGAAAGACATGATTTTATTTTGATAGACCATAACCCATTACATAAGTAAATACTTTATTACAGACATTTACTATTTTTTTTCACTTCTATAATTCTTACTAGTACATGACCTGAGTTTGATATTCTAAAATTATAAGATTGAAGTCTACACTTGATTTCTCTTGCTGCTTAAACCTCTCTCCCTTTGCAGAGATTATGTGTTCCAGGGAAGGCCAAACTTGCCTTAGCCCCGGGTTCTGCTGAAGATTCTTGTCTAATGCATGTTCAGTTTAATCCAAGGGGTATGTGAATAGAGACTTTCCTTCAGCCATCAGCGTGGCAATTCTGACTGGGAGGGGAATGCTGTTGAGGAAAAAGCACAGCTGACTGCCTAATTGCTTGCCTTTCGGAAGGAAAATGGCAGATGATTTTACTCCAGGGATTCGACTTGTCACAGGACAGTCATGTGAAAAGGAAATCAAGTTAATTATTTCTTTCTACAAAAATGTACTTCTGGACAAGCTGGTTAAACATTAGGACTTAGAGAAATCAATTTTCTAAACTGCCTAACTCAGAGAATTATCACAGAGGGGGGAACATGTATTGGAAGTATTCAGGAGTGAGGTTATGTAAGCAGAAACAGAGCCTCTGTGCTCACTTGAGATGTGTAGACCATTTGAAAGAAGATTCCATTGAAAGAAGACTGCTTCATACTCATTGTCTAAAAGGCACAGACAATTGGTGATGATTCAGTGGGTTAAATTTAATCAAAGGAGGCAAGAGAGTGTTGTTTTCCTAGGAGGACCCTGATCCCCTTAACACCAGAGACTTTGTCTTATTAATCTTAGCATCACCAGAGCTCAGCACAGAATCAAATGAGATAACCATAGTAAATGCTGTAAATATGAGATGATACGTACACACACACACACACACACACACACACACACACACACACATATACACAAAGTCATTCTTTGGTATCCATGGGGGATTAGTTCTGAAACCTCCCACTGATACCAAAATCCATAGATGCTCAAGTCCCTGATATAAAATGCATAGTATTTTCATATAACTTAAACAATATTCTCTTATGCTTTAAATCTTCTCTAAATTACTTATAATACATAATACAGTGTAAATACTATGTAAATAGTTGTTATATTGAGATGTTAATTTGTATTTTTTTATTGTTGTGTTATTATTTTTTATTGGAGTTTTTTCCCCAAATATTTTCTATCTGAAGTTGGTTGAATCCATTAATATAGAACCCATGGACATGGAGGATCAACTGTATATGGTAATATACTGTTGAATACAAAATGCTTATTATAACTTTATATGCATTTAGTAAATTAACTTTTACATGTCTGAAATGTGCACTATTTTTATTCCCCATCATATAGAAAGGAAAACTGAGGCATTTGTGAGTTTTAAGTAATTTTCCCAAAATCACGTAGCTAGTAATTGGCTCAGCTGGGATTTGAACCCAGGATTCTCTTGTTCCAGAGTCCATGTTTCTAATCCTTATGCTATACCTGCCCCCATAAGGTCCCATAAGAGAGCATTTTTCTAAGGCACCATGTCCTCGGTCATGGATGCAGTTGTCATCTCCTTTATTATGCTGTGAATTCTTGAACTCTTTTAAGAAGGATCTGAGGGCTACTCACCTTTGAATCTGACTCAGCAAACACTTGAATACATTGAATTGTTGAATACTGTTGCTGTTATAGTTGAATAAATACATCAAAACAAAATCCTCACATCACAGGGAAGGTAACCATGGTGGGACTCTTTGAAGGCAGCCAGAAGTATAGATAATGATTATACTTGAGTTCTGGATACTCAGAGACTAAGACATTCATTCATTCAAACTTTTCATAACTAAAATCCCCTAAGAAGGAAAAAGTCAGGGCAGTGCCCAAGCTGGGGTCTAGACCAAAGAAGGAAACACTGAGATCTTTGGGGAAAGCCTGCAGCCTAACAAAAGGAAAGCAAACTTTTCTCATGGTCAGACTTACTGTGGCAATGCTCCAAACAGTGTGCTTGGAGGAGAGGTCAACAGCAGCCAGCTGAGAAATCTCTGACAGTGGTAACAGATAGGGATTAATCTTTTCCTATTTGGGTATTTTTATCTTCTCCCATTAGCAGATTGATTATTAGCTTATCAGGTTAGTCAGTTGGCCCCTGTGGAATAGCCAAGATTGGAAGATTTTAGTAGGTGAGTGGAGAAAAGAATGTATATGGCACAAGAATAATGACTTTCAGATACCAATAAGCCCCATGGTGAGATACGGCCTGCAGGTCTCACCTGGCCTCTGGTGACAGGGAACTGAAGAGACACCTAGCCATGACTTGTTCTTGTAAGTGCAAATTATGAAAATGTATTTTTGAACATGCACAGTGAATAAAATACTTTACTAAGTATACGGAGACCTGCTCTTTCTACAAATGGTGTAACACTGAACTACACTTCTTTCAGTCTCAGTTTCCTCATCTGTAACATAGGAAAAGATTGAAGTAGATGATTCCTATGGCTCCTTTTGGTTCTGACATGCTGGAGGTTCAACAGCTAGGTCATCAAGGCTCCCACAAAAAACAACAAAAAAGGTTTTGCATAGAGCTTGCAGTGTCTGAGAAGGCAGAAGGCCTAACCCAGCCCTCACCCTGTCCAGCACTCCCTTTACCCTTCAATGACCACAAAGTTGCCTGTTACGACATCTTCAAAAGCTACCCAGAGCCAAGTTATTTTAAGCACTCAAAAAAATTCAATTAAAAATCACCAAAATATCTTCTAAAAGGAGAAATTTTAAAAGATAAAGGAATCATGAATGGTAATACTCCTTTAAGAAATCACTTCAACTATTAAAAACAAAACATTGCAAAACCAAAAAAAAAGAATTACTCTCATTTGTACAGTATTCTGTCACACTGAGGTTTGGCACTATGCCAGTTATGCAAACACAGTTAAAAATTATCTTATGAGTTTTTTAAGAGGCCAAAGTTTTCTAAATTCAAGCCCATCTTCTCTTCCAAAGGAATGGTAAATCTGAGATGAAAACAAGTCACATACACAGAAGGAATCGAGACTCAAAATCTATTTATTTACAAATATGTACTGCTCCTATACCATATGGCTTGAACAAAGACATCAAAAAGTGAAAACAACAGCAGGTCGTGGGCACAGCTGCCATAGGAAAAGCTTGGTTTGCAGGTCTGGACTGTTCTTTGAGAAACATCCACTCACAGTCTGTTCAATAACAGGCACTTTTGTTTTAAAAATGGATCTACAGAATGCCACTTTCCCCTTTTCTCCAACAGATTAATTAAATTAATGCTTTGCATACCGCTTTTTAAAATGACATATGGTAAAGGCCAACCAGATCTAATTGGTGCCCTGAGCAGTTTGCCTCCAGCCACATTGTGTCCCACATTTCTGATGCCTCCACACTTCCTCATCTCAGCTCCTCTGTTCCCTCCCCTTGTCTCCCAGCTGTTCCAGTCTCCCTTAAGTCTCCTCTTGTTCTATCCCCTCCCACCGCTGCTGATAGCCAGTCTCTTCTTCCCTATCGGACTCCAGCCCACACTCACTTTCAAAACATACCTATGTTCTAAACATCTAATCTATGATAATGAACTAGTGAGGCCTATAGAAGACATTGCTTGGAAAACATATGCGAGTATTTAGAGTGATCAGCATGACATAGAGAATATGAATTGCTTTTGGAATCAAGTAATATAGGTTTAAGCCCCTGTTTTATAATGTAGTAACTTCCACTGGATCTAAATTTCATTTTTCCTTTGTAAAATAATAATAACAATTTCAGGTTTATTGATCATTTGCCACATTAGATGTTCTGCAAAGCATTTACATGCATTATCTCATTTACTCTTCGTAACTGTCCTATGAGCTGTGCGTTACTATACCTCACTCATTAACCAACCTCACATTAAAATAAGAAAATTGAGGCTTAGAGAGATTAAGCTATTTGACTGAATCTACAGTTTTAACCTATGTTCATCTGAATCCAGCACCAACCGCACCTTAAAAGATATTTTATTCTTTTTTTTATTAAAGCACAGTTGATTGTACACATTTGTGGGGTACAGAGTTGAATATCAATACCTGTGTCCAACATGTGATGATCAAATCAGGATAATTAGCATGTTCATCATTACAAAACGTAATCATCCCTTGTGTCCATCAACCAATTTTTCCCTAATCCCTTTCACTGTCCCCCTTTCCTACCTGTAGTAACTACAGTTTTGTTCTCTCCTTCTGAAAGTTCAACATATTATTGTGATTGTTCTTTCTTTTTTTCATTTGTTTATTTTTCAGATCCCACTTATGAATGAGGACATGACATGCAATATGTCTCTTTCCATGCCTGGCTTATTTTACTTAACATAATTTTCTCCAAGCTCATCCATGTTGCTAATTTCATTCTTCTTAATGGCTAAGTAGTATTCCATTGTATATATACATATAACATTACATTTATCCAGTCATCTGTCGATGGACATTTAGGTTGGTTCTATATGTTGGTAAATAGAGCTGCGATAAACATGGGAGTGCAAATATCTCTTCGACATGATGATTTCCATTCCTTTGGGTATACACCCAGCAGTGGGATTGCTGGATCATGTGGCAGTTCTATCTTTAGTTGTTTGAGAAACCTCCATACGGTTTTCCATAATGGCTGTACTAATTTACAGTCCCACCAACAGTGTTGGAGGGTTCCCCTTTCTCCACATCCTTGCCAGCATTTATTCTCTGTCTGTCTGTCTGTCTGTTTGGTAATAGCAAGTTTAACTAGGGCGAGATGAGATCTCAATGTGGTTTTGATTTGCATTTCTCCAATGATTACTGATGTTGAACATTTTTTAACATACTTGTTGGCCGTTTGCATGCCTTCTCTTGAGAAATGTCTATTCAGGTCCTTTGCCCATTTTTTAAGTTGGATTATTTGATTTTTTACTGTTAAGTTGTTTGAGTTCCTTGTATATTGTCGTTATTAATTCCTTGCCAGAGGCATAGTTTGCAAATATTTTCTCCCATTCTGTATGTTGTCTTTTCACTTCGTTGATTGTTTCCTTTGCTGTGCAGATTTTTAGTTTGACATCCCATTTATTTATTTTTCCTTTGTTTCTTGTGCTTTTGAGGTCTTATTCGTAATATCTTTGCCCAGCCCTTGAATGAAACTAGACCCATACATCTCCCCATATACCAAAATCACTCAAAATGGATTAAAGACTTAAATATAAGACCTGAAACTGAAAAAGAATTTTATAAGGATTAAATAAGATGGTGGATATAAGGACACTGTATAGATTATAGATTATGAAGTGCCACGTAAATGTAAGCTATTGTCCTGAGAGGACTTTAAATTAATGAAGACAGAAAGTTTAGGCATTATGTCAAGTTGAGGAGGAAGAAAATTAGAGGGCAGGAATTAAACCTACAGATTTCCTATTGTGAAGAATAAGGATTCAACATTCCAGAAGGAACAAAATATTGTACAAGAAATAAGTGTAAACAAAATGCACTATGTGGCTAAGGTATGATATAGGCCTCTTTGGGCCAGGAAGTGCAGGTATAGAGAAAGGTAGAATAAGAAACCACTGAATTTAGTAAATACTTCTTTTATCTTCATTTAGTTTTCTATGTCGTTATCATTTAATTCTTCTCAAATTCTTCAATAGAATGAGTAAATGCCTCTTAATGCTATTTTCCAAACTGTCAAAGAAAAGTTGCAATAGACAGGTTAACAGGCAAGGAAGACTTAATGCAAGATAAGGGAGGAGATACTGAATTCTACTCCTCTAAAATAAAAGCAGAAGAGTTTTTAAGCACTAGGGTGAACAAGTGAATAATTTGTGTTGGAGGATGAGGATGTTAGGGGGGAAATTGGTCAATTGATTAGGCCATCTGTGTTTCCTAATTGGTGCTTACCAAAGTTAGGCTCCTATCCCTCCACATGGACTCTGACATAGGATCCCTATCTTTCTTGAAGATTGCATTTTAAAGGGAAGGCTCCCAAGTCCTTGAGAAAGACATTTCTGGGTAGCAAAATTGTTAAGAAGTTGGAGAAGATTTACATCTCAAAGGGGCAAAAAAAGAACTTATAATTGAAAGTTTTCTAATTAAATATTCTAAGAAAAAAATGTCAAGGATCTATAGTCAGGAAGAAGACTGTCTAAGGTTTAGTCAAGCTGAGGGGAATATTAAGGCTGTCTTGGTAACCACATCTAAGCACATCAAATAAAAAGATCCTTTCTTTTTTCTGGACACATCTATGCTGGAACTTTCTCTTTCTTCCTCCTTCAGTCTGGATTGGTTGCTCTCCAGACCTGATGCACAGCTGACAGCTGTCCACCTGGGACTTCTCTTTGCTTCTCTTCACTTTCCTGGGGATGCTAATTTACTAGAATTCATTTTTTATTAACAACCTAAGACACGGTGCATAAAAAGAAAATTTTAAGACTTTAAATGTATGAAAATTTTTTATTCTAGTCTCACTCTTGACAGATCATTGTACTGGTATAAAATCCTAAGTTAAAAATCATTTTTCCTTCATAATTTTGAAAGCATGTTTCCACTGTCTTCTAACTTCAACTGTTGCCATTGAGAAGTCCAATGCCATTTGGTTCTTGACATTCCTTGAATGTCACTCATTTTATCTCTAAAAGCCTGTCTTAGTCCACTTGGGCTGACATAACAAAATACCATTAACCAGGTGACTTTAAAATAGCAGAAATTTATTTCTCACAGTTCTAGAAGCTTGGGAAGTCCTACATAAAACCACCAGCAAATTTGGTGTCTAGTGAAGGTCTGTTTGCTGGTTCATAGATGGCTGTCTTCTCTCTGTAACTTCACATGGTGGAAGGGGTTAGGGGTCCCTCTTGGGTTTGTTTTTTATGTGGACACTAATCCTATTCATCAGTGCTCTACCATTATGACCTAATCACCTCCCAAAGTCTCCACCTCCTAATACCATCATATTCCAATTATTCCCGGTGGTTTGAAATTTTATTTACTGCACTGGACTCTCTCTCAGTAAGCCTTCATTTTGAAGTCACATGATCTTCATTGATGCAGATATTATTGAATTAATTATTTGAAAATTTTCTCCACTCCTCTTTATTCTGTTTTCTCTTTTGGGAACACTTATGAATCAGATGTTGGGTCTCATGGATTTATCATCTAATTTTCTCTCCTATTTTAAATTTCTTTGCGCTCTTGTTATCTTTTTTCAAGGATTTCCCTTACTTCATAATCCTCTTGGTTTATTTTTAATTTTTATATTTGTCATCTCTAAAAGCTCAATGATTTTATTACTTCTAAAATATTCTGGGTTTTTCTTGTTTGTTTTATGAATAAAATATTATCTTTCATTTCTCTGAGGATATAGATTTAAATATTGTGCTTAAAATCCCTATTATCTTTTCATTCTCTTTTCCAGAATTCATTCTTTTCGAGTGATTATTTGGTTGATTTGTCTTTCAATTGTATTTTAAGTTGGAGATTTTCCACACTATTGGGCAATTCTTGGCTGTCCATCCATATTTAAGAATGTGGCACTGAGTTGCTATTTGGAAGTATATTCCAGCAGACTTCTAAAGAATGAAAATTGGAGCACAGAGGTTTCATTGCAGGATCTCCAAATGTTGGTATATTTGCTAGATATATTGTTCTTGCCCTGCCTCTACCACATCTTCTCTTCATTTTTCTGTGTCATTCTCTGTCCCTGAAGACTGACCCTGAGAAAAGCACACTTGGGCTCCCTGAAGAGCTGGACACGTGGGTGGATAGGCACTCTGAGGATATTAGTGAGCAGAAGAGGAGAGACATTATTTTTGTTTAATTTTTAATTGTACATATTTGTGATGTATGGTGTGTTATTTCAATACATGCATGTATTGTATAATGACTCACTTAGGGTAGATAGGGTATCTATCACCTAAACATTTTCTATATTCAGGATCCTCTTTTTAGTTGTATATAAATATACAATATCCTATTATTAGCTATAGTCACCCTAGAACACCAGAACTTATTCTTCCTATCTACCTGTAATTTGTACTTGTTAATCCATCTCTCCCCCTCCCCCCTTTCTCCTTCCTTTCCCAGCCTATGATAACCATTGTTCTACTTTCTACTTCTGTGAGAAACACTTTTCTTGTGTGCAGATTTCACATATGAGTGAGATCATGTAGTATTTGTCTTTCTGTGTCTGGCTTATTTCACTTAACACGATGGTCTACAGTTCTATCCATGTTGCTGCAAATGACAGGATTTTACTTATTTTTTATATAGATGAATAGTACTCCATTGTGTAAAATACATCATTTAAAAAAATTCATTCATCTGTTGATGGACATGTAGGTTGACTCCATCTCTTGGCTGTTCTGAGTAGTGCTACAATCAACATGGGAATGCAGGTGTCTCTTAGATATATTGATTTTATTTCCTTTGGATATGTACCATGTAGTGGGATTGCTGGGTCATAAGGTAATTCTATTTCAATTTTTTTTTTTTAAGAACTTCCATATTGTTTTCCATAATGGCTTTATTAATTTACATTTCCACCAACAATGCAGGAGAATTACCTTTTCTTTGCATCCTCACCAGCATTTGTTATTTTCTGTCTTGTTGATAATAGCCATTCTAACTCTAGTGAGATGATATCTTGTTTTGGTTTTAATTTGCATTTCCCTGATGGTTAGCAGTGCTGAGCATTTTTTCAATGTTAGCCATTTCTATGTCATAATTAGCAATGTTGAGAATTTTTTCAGTATGTTAGCCATTTATATGTCTTGTTTTAAGAAATGTCTGTTCAGGGGCGAAGCCCGTGGTCCACTTGGGAGAGTGTGGTGCTGGGAGCGCAGCAGTGCTCCTGCCGTGGGTTCGGATCCTATATAGGGATGACTGGTGCGCTCAGCCGGTCTCAAAAAGGACAAAAAAAAAAAAAGAAATGTCTGTTCAGGTCCTTTACCCATTTTTAATAGGGTTATTTGGGTTTTTTTTTTTTTTTCTGTTTAGTTGTTGAGTTCCTTACATATTCTGACTGTATTCCTTTGTAAGATTCATAGTTTGCACATACTTTCTCCCATTCTGTAGGTGTCTCTTCATTTTGTCGATTGTTTCCTTTGCTGTGCAGAAGCTTTTTAATTTGCTGTAATCCCGTTTTTCCATTTTTGCTTTTGTTGTCTATGACTTTGAAGTCTTATTCAAAAAAAGTATCGACCCTTCCAATTTCATGTAGAGTTTCCCTTATGTTTCCTTCTAGTATTTTCATAGTTTTGGATCTTAAAGTTATGTCTATAATCCATTTAAAGTTGATTTTTGTGCACGGTGAGAGATAGGGGTCTGCTTTTAATCTTCTGCATGTGAATATCCCGTTTTCCCAACACCATTTATTAGAGAGGCTGTTTCTTTCCCCCAACATGTAACTCTTGGCAACTTTGTTGAAAATCAGTTGTCTGTACATGTGTGAATTTATATCTGGGATCTCTATTCCATTCCATAGGTCTATCTGTCTGTTTTTATGCCAGTACCATGCTATTTTGGTTACTATAACTTTATAGAATGTAGTATATTTCAAAGTCAGGTAATGTGATGCCTCCAGACTTGTTCTCTTTGTTTAAGATTGCTTTGGCTTTGACTATATGGGGTCTTTTGTGGTTACATAAACATTTTAGGATTTTTTTTTCTATTTCTGTGAGGAATGTCATTGATATTTTGATAAGGATTGCATTGAGTCTGCAGATTTCTTTGGGTAGTATGAATATTTTGATGATATTAATTCTTCCGTTCCATGAACACAATATATATTTTCACTTGTTTGTGTCTTCTTCAATTTCTTTTATCAATGTTTTATAATTTTTATTGTGGAGATATTTAACCTCCTTGGTTAAATCTACTCAGGCATTTCATTTTTTTAGTAGGTATTGTAAATAAAATTACTTTTTAGATTTCTTCAGATATTTTGTTATTGATGTATAGAAATGCTATGATTTTTGAATGTTGATTTTGTATCATGTAACTTTACTGAATTTAGTTATTAGTTCTAGTAGTTTTTTGGTATTGTCTTTAGGGCTTTCTATATGTATAATCATGTTATCTGCAAATAGGGATATTGTGACTTTCTCCTTTCCACACTGAATACCTTATATTGCTTTCTCTTGTCTTATTGCTCTGGCTAGAACTTCCAGTACAATGTTGAATAAGGGTGGGGATAGTGTGCATCCTTGTCTTGTTCTAGATCTTAGAAGAAAAGCCTTCAACTTTTATCTATTCAGTTATGAAGTTAGCCTTAGGTTTGTCATATATGGCCTTTATTGTGTTGAGGTGCATTCCCTCTATACCTAATCTGTTCAGTATTTTTATCATGAAGTGGTGTTGAATTTTATCAAATCCTTTTTCTGTATCTATTGAAATAATTATATGGTTTTTGTCCTGCATTCTGTTGGTACAATGTGTTATATTTATTAATTAGACTGTTTAACCACCCTTATATCCCTGAGATGAACCCCTCTTAGTCATGGTGAATATGTTGTTGGATTCAGTTTGCTAGTATTTTTTTTGAGTATTTTCACATATATATTCATCAGGGAAATTGGTCTCTAGTTTTCTTCTTTTGCTGTGTGTTTTTCCAGTTTTGGTATGAAGGTAATGCTGACCTCATTGGACGAGTTTATAAGTATTCACCCCTCTTCAGTTTTTCGGAAGAGCTTGAGAAGAATTGGTATTAGTTCTTCTTTAAATGTGTGGTAGAATTTGGCAGTAAATTCATCTAGTCCTAGCATTTTGGGGAGTCTTTTTGTTACTATTTCAATCTCACTACTCATTATAGATCAGGTTATGTTTTCTAGTTCATCACTCATCATTGGTAAGTTGTGTGTGTCCAGGAATTTATCCATTTCCTATAGACTTTTCATTTTGTTAGTGTATAGGTGTTCATAATTGTTTCTCATGATCATTTGTATTTCTGTGGTATCAGTTCAGTTATTGTGTCTCCTTTTTCATTTATGATTTTATTTTTTTGAATTGCCTCGGTTTTAATCTTAGTTAATTTAGCTAAAAGTTTATCAATTTTGTTTATCTTTTTTAAAAAATAGCTCTTTGTTTTATTTATCTTTGGTATTGTTTTTTAAATCTCTATTTCATTCATTTCTGTTCTGATCTTTGTTGATTCTCGCCTTCTACTAATTTTGGATTTAGTTTGTTTCTGTTTCTCTAGCTCCCTGAGGTGTAACATTTGGTTGTTTATTTGAAGTCTTTCTACTTTTTCGATGTAGGCATTTTTTGCTATGAACTTCCTTCTTAAAACTGTTGCTTTTTTCTGCACCCCATAGGTTCTGGTATGTTGTATTTTCCTTTTCATTTGTCTCTAGGAATTCTTTTTTATTGAATCATAATTGATTATACATACTTTTGGTGTTCAGTGTTGACAAATGTTGATCAGATCAATATTACTAGTATATATATTGTTACAAATTGTACTTATTCTTTATGCCCCTTGTCCAACCTCTCCCCATCCCTCTCCCCTCCCCCATCTAATACCCGAGATTTCTTCTCTCCTTCTGAAAGAGTAATGGTTACTCTGTTAATTTGTTGCCTAGATGATCTGTCCAATGCTGAGAAGTGTGTTCATGTCCTCCAATATTATCATAGAGCAGATGCTGCTTCCGTCACTCTGGAATGGGCTTTGTGGAGAGAGATATCCTCTTCTTTTCTTTGGTCTCTGCTGGTGACTCTCCTTCTGTCAATGCACTCCAGTGGCTGGTGGACCATCTGCATGGTGGTTGTGGTGTCTAGCTGCTTTTGTGGCAGCCGTGGTTATTGTGGTGGCTGTGGTGGGCCACCCATATGGAGGTGATGTTTTTGGCATGCTCCTCGGCACTGGAGGTGTGCCTGGTTGTGGGAGGGGGTCCAGTCCGCACTCCATGCCTCAGATCTCTAGGAATATTTTAATTTCCTTTTCAATTTCTTCTTTGATCCATTCATTGTTTAGGAGCATGCTCTTTAATTTCCATGTATTTGTATAATTTCCAGTGTTCTTTCTGGTATAGATTTCTGCTTTTATTTCATTGTGGTCAGAAATGATAGTTGATATAATTTCAATTTTTTGAATATGTTGCGACTTGTTTTATGACCTAACATATCTATTCTAGAGAAAGTCCCATGTGCTGCTGAGAAGAAGGTGTATTCTGCAGCTGTTGGATGGAACGTCCTATAAATATCCGTTAGGTCAAGTTGGTCTAGAATTGATCTAGAGTGGAGATTAGTTTTGATGTTTCTTGGTTGATTTTCTCTCTGAATGATCTGTCTATTGCTGAAAGAGGGGTGTTGAAGTTCCCAAATACTAATATGTTGGAGTCTATCTCTCCCATTAAATCTAATAACATATATTTAAAATATTTGGGTGCTCCAATGTTGAGTGCATAAATATGTAGAATTGTTACATTCTCTTGTTAAATTGGTCTTTTTATCATTATATAATGACCTTGTTTATCTTTCTTTACTGTTTTTAACTTGAAGTCCATTTAATCTTATATAAGTATAGATACTCCTGCTCTTTTTTGATTTTCATTTGCATGGAATGTCTTTTTCCAATGGCCTTCTCTGGGTACAGTGCTATGCCAGCCTGGAGAAGGTGGGGGTGAAGATGGAGTGCTCCAAAGTGATCCTTTCCTCCTGCCAGTTGTGTCTACTACCACCTACGCTGGTGCAGGGTAATTTGGGGAATAGCTATGACAGCTTGGGAGATGGGATGGGCATTCTAAAGTGATCTTTTTTCCCCAGTGGTTGTGGCAATTTTCTCCCCTGAAGGGTATGAGTAGCTTCATGCAAATAGCGCTGTACTGGCTTTGCAGACTCCGGGGAGCTTCTCTGTGTGCTGTGTCATGGTGGCTTACGGGGGAGGCTGGAGCTGTTTGAGGTGATTCTTCCTCCCTCCCACTATGGCTTTCCATGGCTTAGCAGGCTCAGTGGTCCTCTCTGCCTCTTCTTCTGAGTTCTGATGATTTCAGGATGGTGGTTTTGTTTTTTAATCACTGCCATTTGATTTTTTGTTGGGCAGAGTAGTGATGCTAGGAATTACTACTCTGCCATCTTAGTGATGTCATTTTCCAATATCAGAGGTTTTTTTTTTTTTTTTTTTTTTTTTTTTTTTTTTTCCCCATTCCCTCTCTGTTTCAGCACAGAATGTCTAGCAGTATTCACAACTCTCCACAGTTCAGTTTTTTGCTGAGGGTTTTGTTCCACTGTTATTCTCACTGGCTTCTGTTGCCTCCCATTATCACTTCAACCCTGGGATGTAACAACTTCCCACTCTTGCTAGTTATTGGGTGACTCACCATCCCTTGTTTGTTTACTTACATTATGGTGAGTAGCTCCTTCATTAACATCTTTTCATTTGAATCATCTAGGATGAATCTGCTTTCCTACCAGGACAGTATTCACAGGTCTATTCTTCAGAATGCTTCAGTTTCTTCAGAGAAGAATCCTCTAATATTTTTCAAGGGAAAAGAAGAAGCAAATGCCTGACAATGAATGCTAACAAGGTGAGGATCATTGAGGTGAGGGTTCAAGTTTCCATATGTAGTCTTTATTGCCATGCTATCACCATTTATTGCAGTTGCTCTAACCTGTCTGCTGCATATAGTAAATGTCCAGTTTCTTGGTAGGGTAAGAGTATAGGGGATGGAAGAAAAAAATCACCAGGTTTAATTGCCTCTCATTGAAGTTTTTAATCAACTCTTTTTGCTTTAAGCCTTGTGTCTCATCCTAACCTTCTACAGTATGGGTGCCTCTAAGTCCTGAGCCTTTCCTGAGTTCAGTGGTGTGAATTGACCTGCTTCTAATTAGCATATCTCTCTTAACGCCTTTTGTTTTCTCAGGTCAGCTCATTCCCTATGTTCATTTTCCATCTTCTAAAAATTTTTGGTATCTCTAATCTGCTGTTTTTGCACTTCCAGCTCCTTTTGTCCTTTGTTGTGTAAAACATTTTATACTTTTCTTCTAACTTTACTATCCTTTTAGTGGAATTTATAATGGAGTAAAAAACACATTTCTATTTAAGACAAAACTGGAAATTTCTCCCGTAACTTTTTAACGAGTGTATATTTTGGCACTGAGAACATCCATTATTGCTTAGAGAAAAGGTAAGCGGTGATGAGAGACTGGAGGAGTTGGAAAAAGTAAAGTAACTCTGCATTGGACCCAAAGGGAAGATGTGAGAGAGAGAAACCAGAGCAGAGGAGAAAAAAACAAACAGACTTTGATGATTTTTACCAAAAGTGTTTTGTATTATACAACCTCTTCTTCATGCCCTCCCCAAATCTTCCAAACAACAATAGTGTAAAACTTGTTTTATTTATGCTTTCTGGCATGGGAAGGCTTTAAGGGAAAGTATTGAATACCATTATGTGTTGATGCTACCCATGGAGATAAGCAGCATTTGGGTTCTGCTGCTTTTCATGTTCCTCTCTTTATTTCTTTTTCCTTCTTTTCTTCCATTCAACAAATATTAAATGCTATCTACGTAGGTAGTATACTAGACACTCTAGATTATAAGTCTCTGTTTTCAATAAATTTACAGTACAGTTGGAGACACTGAGACGAACATTGCCATTATGGGCAAGTGAGGAAAGTGTGAGAAATGCTGCAGTGGAGTAATGAACAGAGAGCATGGTGCAGAGCTGAGCAGACCAGAGAGCCTTTGTTCATGAAGACTCCGCATTCCAGACCAGCGAGGTTAGGATATGATAATTGATATATAGTTAATAATAATGTATACTTGAAAATTACTAAGAGATTCAATCTTAAATGTTCTCACCTCACACACACACACACACACACACACACGTAACTATAGATGATGAGGTTATAAATTAGCTTGAACATGGTAGTCATTTCACAACGAAATGTATATTAAATATACATAATTTTTGTATACCTTAAATATGTACAATTTTTGTTTATTAATTGTACCTCAGTAAAGCTGGAGAAAATAATCTCACCCAACAGAAGGTATATTTCATACAAAAAATGTTATTAACATTTTATTAATTCATTTGAAAAATATGTATTTAATACCTAAAAAAATAATTAATAGAAAAATAATGTAGGAAAGAACATTCTGGACACTGCCGAGGTACGTGTAGGGACAGCAAACCTGAAGCTGAATGACATTTTCTGGGGCAAGCAAGCCATTCTGTGTAGGTGCAACTGGGTCATTGTACAAGATGAGCCTGGGCCAAACTGTGGAGAGACTAGTGAATTGTTAATTTCATTCTGTAAACCATGGAGAGATTTTTGAGAATTTTAAGATAAGGGGTGCCATACAAAGATTTAAATTATTAAAAGATCATGTGGGAGCACTGTAGAGGATAAAGAGGTGGGACAAGATGGGAGACAGAGAGACCAGAAGAAAAATGATCACAGTCCAGTCAAGATGAAGTACACTGCATTGAAGGGGCTCTATCAGCAGCTGGGAACTGGGAGCAAGAGATACAGGAGAGAGCAGGAAGGAGGTTGTGGTGGGTGGTCAGGATCTACACTATATGGTAATTGGATATCGGTGTGGAGAGGAAGGCAGAATTAAAAACATGTAGGTAGATGATCTAAGATGATTCTTGGGTTTCTGGCTTGGACAACTGATTTCAAGAGACACTTAGGTTGTTTAGAGATCTTAAATTGCACACAAATGAAATTTGGAAAGATGAGAATTAAGAGCAAAGAGAAAAACTAGACTGAAGTAATGGGCCTAATAAATAATATCCTCTTATGTGAAGATATTAGAGGCTAGACATTTCCAGTTAAAACTTAAATTTAAGTAAGTCCCTAATTCTTTTGTAATTTTCATAATTCAGGGAGTCCAGAAGAACCTTCCAAACTCCAGGGGAAAATGTAATCCTTGTGCCAGAACTAAGACTGCTGCTGATGTTGGGTACCTTTGAAGGGAAACAGGGAAATTACAGGGATGTGATTTACAGGGAAGTTCAGGGGTCCCTCCCTGAACATCCTAGGAAACACAACTTACTGGGTGTCTCAGTGCCCCCTATGGGAGCACACTTAGCAGTAATAGGAAGTATCATCAAATGTGAGGCCTTATAGTGCATATAATATATGGTTGAATAGGCAAATCCATGGAAACAGAAAGTAGAATTGTGGCTTTTAGGAACTTGGGGTGGGGGAGGGATGAGGAGTGATTGCTAATGAGTATGGGGTTTCTATTGGGGGTGATGAAAATGTTCTTGAATTCAATGGTGTATTAGTCCATTTCTGTTGCTTGTAACAAAACACACAGAACTGGGCACTTTGTAAGAAAATGAAATTTATTGATTATAGATTTGGAGACTGAGAAGTCCAAAGTCCAGGGAACAAATTTGGAGAGGGTTTTCTTTGGTGGTGGCTTTACAGAAATGCAGTGGTCTCACATGGCAGAAAATGGCAGAGCATAGAGAGAGAAATTCTCATGTGCTCTCTTTTTAAAGCCCTTAGAAACATGCTCCTGACCACCATTATTAATCCATTCACTATGGTTTGGTCCTATAATCTAATCACCTCTTCAAGGCCGTACCTTTGAATTAGCATAATGGGATTTTCTACCCTCCACAGTTACAGTGGAAATTAAGCTTGTAATACATGAACTTTGGGTGACACAATTTGATCAATCCACACCAAATCATGACAGTGGTTGCACTACCTTGTGAATATATTAAAAAACACTAAATTGTATACTTTAAAAGGTTGAATGTTATATGTACTATATCTATCTCAATTTGCAAAAAGAAAAGAAAAGAAAAAAATATAGCCAAGACCCAGGACCCAGGTACCACCAACCAGATCATGTGGGGCATCTCTTTGTCTTAGAACCTTTGGACCACAGCACTATCTTCTGAGCTGGGCTCTGTTTCTCTCACTAGACCTTTTGTCTTGGCTAGTAGAAGCTCTATTTAAGATAATGGCCTTTATCACACTGCTAGTCATGTACAGCTTCTCTTGTCCTCAGAGGAAGCCCATTACCCAAGGACCAAAAGAGGACAGACAGGAAGAGAATACAGTCATTCAAACCAGCCCAGATGGGAAGTGTCTGCAACTTCTAGCTGACAGGGGCTATTTTCTGCAGGACACCGAGACTTAGTTTATCAAAGAAATAAGCGCACGTGCACACGCGCACGCTTGCGCATGCAAACAACCCCCCCAAATATATGTTTATCAAGGAACTTCAATATCCACCTCCGTCATCTTCATTATGCTTAAAACCTATTCAATTATTTGATTAGGTTATAAAGTATTAATGACATTGTGAGTCATTTTATTGAGACTGAAATGTATTTTTCTTAGCAACAGTTAGATACCACGTGGCTTTGGCTAGCATGACAATAAAAACATCATGGACTTTAAAGTCATTAAGAAATGGGGTTTATCACTAGTAGCTTACGATCTTGGACAAATTGTTTGGAAGATGAGCCTTCATTTCTTTAGCTCTAAATTAAAAATAATATGGATTAAATGCCATAAAACATGCAAAGTTTCTAGCAGCATTTGACAAGATGTTTTTAATGACCATTTACTATATTTCTTATTATGACAAAGAAGGGTATAACTCTCTGGTCTTTTTTCCTGTTCTCTCTCTTTCTCTCTTTATTTCTCTCTCTCTCACATTCCTTAAAAAAATCTGGGATGTCTGCATTTTTCTCCAAAAAGGAAGTACCAAAATCTAAGATTCTTTAAATGTCTTCTTTAAAAGAAAAAGAGAAAATAATCCACTATATTTTAATTTTTACTTGTTTTTATGAGTCATGTAAATATAAAATAGAGGAAGATTCTGGAAGCTCTGTGATTTTCCATTGCTTAGGCATAATAATGTAGCTGATTGGTCTCTCTGGCCCTTTCATCACTTTCATCCTAGCCATGTTCAGTTAGCGTGTCATTTGCATGTTGGCAAGACAGTTTCTTTCATATGCAGTAATAAAAAAAACAGACATATCCTAAACAGGAAAATAGAACAAATTTTTAATAACTGATACGTTAAATAAGGAACAGTGTTCTTTCATAAGAGTATATCACTTGACCTTCAACAGAGACAAGTTCACTGGATTTAATTTTGAGAAACCGATTACATTTTTTCTAGCCAGAGATGGTTTGATTTGACTGAAGTCTGGTTAGGATGCAAACAGGCTATTAAAATGATTTTTAGCATTTTTTTTCTAAAAAGCAATTCATTAATTATTTAATTTAGCAATTAATTCATTAATTGCTTTTGAATATTCATTCCTCAAGCCTCCTACTCTATTAGGCTCGAACCAGAGTTATAAGATTATGATGTTTTTATAGATATAATTAATAACAAATGTTACCCATTAACTTGGTTATCACCCAATTGGACATTTGACAAATGTACACAGGACCTTGCTCCTGTGAATTTAATATAGATATGAGGCAGCATATTGACCTCAACAGATGAAATCAAGAACATCCCTGTAGAAATTTTTTTAAAAGGTGGAAAAAGCATTTTACCAAGTTTTGAAAAAGCAAACAGTAATGAGTTTTAAAACTAATTATTTTTAGGCTTCTCTGAATACCATGTTCAAACAATTTAAGACATCTACTCAATATACAACATTAATTGAAATGTTAAAAGGTAGTTTAAATACCAGAAGCAAGAAGAACACTATAGAAAGGAAAAAATACACAGCACACAGAGATTAGATCATGAACAATAAATAAATAACCCACTACTTCAGTCTACAACCGAGAAAATCTAACTCTTGTATAATCAGGAAATCTAAGGAGTAAGGGCAATGGAAACTTTCGGCCCTATTGTAAGTCTGCAAATTGCAGCCTTGAAAATTGTGCTCAGACGTGCACCAACTGATCTCAATTGTGAAAAGGCACAGGGAACTAAATTCCCAAATGTCTTCTAAGGATCAGAATAAGATTGTAAATTAGACTATATTAATTTGGAAATTGTAGGCTGAATTGATGTTTGCCTTTATGTTATTTGAAAGAGAAATCAGAATATAGGGAGGATTTTTCTTTTATATAAAGGAAAAGACTATTTTCCAGCTTTAAGCAATAGCCTTTGCTGTGCTAGTCCCTGCCCCATATGAACAACTGGGATGGGGATGGCAGGGCTGTGAGGAGCAGTGAAGTGGGGGGACACTGGTGTCGACTTGACCAGACGTAATCACTAAGTAGCTACAGAGGAAACCAGGTTCCACAGGCAAGCGCAGGTTACTGTTTTATCCCATTTTACATATCAGGAACTGAAGCTGAGAGATTGTTACTTGTGCAAAAAATCCCACAGCTGATTAAGTGTAGAGCTGAGAATCAATTTCAAATCTTCTGCCTCTGAAGTCCACCCTTTTCCCACTAGGCCACCTTCAGAAAGACAGCAAAAGGTCTTCATATGGTTCCTGATCAACAAAACACCTTTATGATTAACCTTCTTTTAACAAGAAGGCTGAGAGCAGGCCAGGGTAGCTCGGGGTTCTCCCCACTTCTGCTCTTTCCGGTGCTCCTCTACTGAGGTTTTGCTTTTCTCTCCTGGGGCCCCTCAGATACAGATGTAATGAAGCTAGAAATGTAGCTAGAAATGAAGATGCATCATCTTCCCTCACACTTAAAGCTCACCTGGTACATACACATGTCATTGTGCTGTGTTCTATGGGGGGATTCAAAGAAATAGAATAGAATACAGTCCTGGTTAATAAGATATTTGTAGGCTGATTAGTAGACAAGGTGAATATCATCCTTGTTTTTATCCCCCCAAGATAAATGTAATGAAAATTTCAGGCAACAACTATTGTGGAAAGTTGAAAGAGAGTTTTGGTCAAGAGGACTTTCGGAGGTCTTACATATTAAACCACATAGCTGGGAGTCACCGTCATCAATAAACAAAGATATATCTATGTATGTCTCTGTAGGCGTACAAACATTACTCCATTCCTTTTCCTGTGCCCCCTTTCTCCCTGGCAGCACTTTTACACCTCATGTCCTATTGCCAACCTAGAGTCTGCCACAGTCTATGCGCTACCTCAACTGTGCAGGACTTATGCTCAATATCTTTTGTTTTCCTTATTCCCCTCAAAACTTACCCATTTTATTTCCCCATTCTTAGTACTCTGCTTTCTCCAGGAAAATTTCAAACTTATGTGCCTACTCTCTCAGGTAAATATTACGCTTTAATACAGGGAGCTGCTGTTGGTGGCAGTGTCAGACATCAAGGTGGGCTATGAAGATATCTTTAAGATCACAAAAGTCACTTCAAAGGAGGGCTTATAATATATTCTTCCTCAGACCATATCATAGGACAATGGTCCCTAACCTAAATATCTTAGGAAGATTTTTATTAATTTTATTTTATATTAAAGAATGATTATTACAATCAATATTTTAAACTGCAACTAACTTGACTTTTGTTTACGTTTTGTTTCTTTTTTCAAAAAAGTTAAAAAAAAAAGACCTGAGCAATCTTGCTTAATTAGTTAAAAACAATTCATTTTAAACACAGACTGTTTCAATATATTGCCTATGATTTAATCTGTCGAGTTAAAAAGAAATTTGCTTTGGCTTTCTCTTCAAATTTTCACTGCATTTTAAAATTACTGGTCCTTAGTAAATATTGAAAATTGAGAGTTCAATGTATTTGTTTCCAGTATTCCTGCACACATATAAAACAGACAAATGGAGCCTTTAGGTAAATCATATCTTGGAGAAAAAGTGGAAAAATAGAAGACTAAACTAGGATTGCCATTTTAATTGCATATATCAAAATTTCAACAAATATTGGAGACCCAGTATGTAGTTGTTAAGCTATTTTCCTATATAAGCAACCTCAGTTCAATTCTAAAAACTTGCTTATGGGTTTCAGATCCAAAATAAGGCACACTTTTGAACACTGGTAGGAAACAAAAGCCTACTATTACCAGCAAAAACATGATTGGGTTTAACGTTTCCATAAGAAACAGCCCTCCAAAGAAAAAATTGTAAGTAGGTTGCTCAGACAACTATATTTCTTAAATCTAAGCAAGAGACTTCTGGTGCTTTATAAAATAAATAAAGCATTTTGAAATATAAGTAACTGGGAGAACTATAATCTTAGAAAATACTACATCTTTTATGAGAAAGTACAGTACCATAGGACTAAAATTTATGCTGACTAAGTCATTCTAAGTAGAAAGATTCAATACGAAAAATTCACCAGTATGTCTCCATCACTGTCTAAGGGACTGGTTAATACTCATTCAGAAATAAAGTCCTATAGTAGAGATGGGTGATAATATTCTTCAGTTAACTACTATTTTAATTGTCCCAGGAGACTGTGACTCCCACTTTATAACATTATGTCTACTGACTTCTAATATTGATGTGATTTCATTAAAAAAAAAAAAAAAAAAATTCCTACAGAAAATACAATTTACTGACCAGCTCAAGTGGGATTCTAGTTGACTTCTTTGTTATTTTTTGTTATAAATTAGTGAATTGACTTTCTTATATGTAAATAAATTCCTTCAGGATGACTCAGCCTCCCAGAATTTACTTACTCCTGACCTAAATGAGAAAATTGGGCTTTTGTATCTGCTAATTGGAGAATATGTGGTGACCCCACCCAGAAGCAGATGCTCTTTGAGACTCAGGCTCTGAAAAGCAGCTCTCTCTTTCTCTTTACACTTTTCCTCATTACATCAGCACATGTTAATTTTTAAGATTAAACATCATTACTTTCACCTTTTTCTCATGCATGTTGAGGACTGATTTCTACTGTCACATTCTCACATTAGAAAGGGTAAATTACTCACATATTTACATTAATGTTTTAAGAAAGAAAATTTGTAGTGCATTTAATTGGAATAATATGTTCCAAGCAGTATTTCAGAATGCAAAGTGAACTGCAATCAATCAGTAAATGAAACAGATTAACTCCAAAAACACTGGGCTCCCATGTCTGCAATGATAAGGGCTCTCTCTGGAATGAAGAGATACCTGCTGCCACAATACAAACATTTGGGACATTTGGGGCAGCAAAGCCCAGCCTGGGCCTCCTAGGCAGGCAGAACATGCTCAACTCATAACCTGCTTTACACACAAGTTGGCAAAACCAATGGCTAGTTGTCTTACTAAACATTGTAGAATTTTGGAGCCACTTAATATTTTAGCAGTTAAGTAAGACAAATGCTTAATATTTCCAATGAGAAGAAGGTTTGCCAGAGGTTTCAGGATTTGTCTTCCATCACACTGCATTTTTGGAGTAAGCTGGGCCGTTCTGACTGTCTATCTAGAGCTTTGCAGAGCCCCACCCTCAGTCCCATTTTGATTTGCACTGAGGGACAAAGCTCATGCCTTTCAATCCTTACTGTGGCTTTATCCCTTAGAAGCACTGTACTGACCAGCGGTAAACGATTGTTTTAGGCACATCTAATTAACCTCAAATTGACAAGCGTTGGCCCCAAACTTTCTTTATTCCCCCAAATCAGTCTAATATGAGCAAATAAATCTGTTCAGTCTGACGTGCGTGTTGAGGGCACATGCATCTATCTGTTTGGAGTAGAGAAGAGGGAACCAGCACTCTGCTAAACAGAAATTTCAACTGCTAGAAAAAAGTACAAATGAGCTAAGCCATCCCAGCTAACAAGATAAAGGAATTACCCACAAGAAAGATAGTTGAAAACCAGGTTGACATGGAAACCAGGTTGACATGTATTCTGTCTTTATTTTGAGGTTAAAAAAACAAAGTTTCTGAAGAATTGTTATTCTGAGACACACTGAACATTGTTTCTTCATTTAAAATAGTCCCAAATTTTATTCAAAGAATCTTTTTTCCCAAATAGATAAATATTTAATGAAGAATGGCTTATCTAGTATGTATCCTACTATATGTGAAAAATAACTCAGGAAGAATAATGGTCCTCAAAAATTTTCTTTTAATATCTTTTAAATAAATTAAGTACAGGTTATCTTTTAAGTGGCACCTTAGAATTTTAGTTTATTTGGGATATGGATTTGTTTACTATCTCTACTTCCTCAAACCTACTTTGACCCATTTGTGATGGTTAATTTTAGGTGTCGACTTGACTATGTTAAGGAATACACAGAAACCTGGCAAAGCATTATTTTGAGGCGTGTTCATGAGAGTGTTTCCCGAACAGTTTAGCATGTGAGCCTAAGTGGACTGGTGAGGAAGATCCACCCTCAATATGGGTAGGCACCAATCAATCCACCAGGGGTCTAGAGAGAACAAAAGCAGGGGAAAAGGTGAATCTCTTGATCTATCTGCTGGAGGTGTGATACTCTTCTCTCCTGTCCATGGACATTGCACTCAAGAGTCTTTAGCCTTTGGGTTCCAGGACTTATACCAGTGGAACCCCTGACTCTCTTTGTCCTCAAACTGAAAATCACACCATCATATTCCTTGGTTTTGAGGCATTCAGACTTGGACTGAGCCACTCAGCTGGCATCCAGTTTGCAGATGGCTTATCATGGGACTCCTCAGGCTTCACAATCATGTGAGCCAATTCCCCTAGTAAATTCTCTTTCATATATTCATATACATATCCTATTGCTTTTGTCTCTCTGGAGAACCCTAATACACCATTCATTCATCAAAAATAGAGCAGGAATGTGTGAGCACCAGCAGAGGGCTCAGGGAAATTTGCCTTTCGGGACAACTCAGTACATAGGTCCTGTGGCGAGTGTCAGTAGGATCATCAAGAACAACACGTTTGTCCCAGAGCAAACTAATGTCTGAGGTTAGATGGCGCTAGGCAATCCTGAAGTCACTACTAAGATTTTAGGACCTGCCCTGGAATTAATGCACAAGGTTTTTTTTTTTTCTTTTTAATCGCATACATTCATTCATAAAAATAGTTGTTGTCCAACTATATGCCAAGTACGATGCTAAGTGCTAAGAATATGAAGTCAAATGTGACAGGATTCTGTTCCTTAAAGACCAGAGGCTAGTTTGAAGGACTCTTATTTAGACCCAACATACTAGTGCTACTGAAAGCTGGTTCCATTCTGATTGATTGGGGTAAGAAAGCAGAAAATAACCAAAGAACAGGAAAGACTGCAGCTTCAAAAATTTGTAAAGGCCGTTTTAGATGGAACCCTTCTCTAACTTCCCCTTTCCCTTCACTAGTCACTGTATTCTGGCCTAAGAATGCTCAGACGAACTATGGGGAGGATGTCTTTTGGCTGCCTGCCATCCTCTGAGCTAGGCTGATAAACCACCAAAGTGCAATCATAATGGTAAATGATTCTGTCTTGTTCCAAATGATTTTAATGTTATTTGGAGAGCTTTCACATGCTTTTGAATTAAGAGAATGGTTGCAACTCTAATTGTTAAGAATGTGACAGAACTTAAAATGATCCTATTATTTAAAGTTGAAGTACCTTCTCAAGACATACTATTTTACAAATCCTTATATATTTTGAGGTCTAAATAAAATTTTTAAATTTTCTTAGAGTCCTAACTTCTTTGTTTTAAGAGAAATTAATGTGGACTCTTACTTAAATGTACAAACTCAATATATATTCCAATATCCAATAGCAGAGAATGTTGCATATTAGCTGGTTAGCTGAATTACATTTTACGAGTAAACAAACTTAGAACTTATTAATGATACCAGATGGAGAACCGAAAGAATCAGGGTGCTGTATTTTGACCAGGCTAGGCAGTAAGTGGGGAAGCTCAGCTTGACGCCATGCCTCAACCCTGACCTCTAGAGGCTGTTATAAGAATGACAGAGGATTTCTAACATCTAACGGTTGAGTGAACTTTATTAAAACTATCAGATTCATCCACGTGCTTTAGTTAACCCATTCCAGATCACAGCAAAGAGATGTGGAAATTATTCTGTTTTAATGTGGAGAGAAAAATTCCAAATCTCTCTCATTTCCTATGCAATCCTTAATATTTGCCAGCTGGCTGGAATTTCTGACCTGTTCAAGTGCTGCTAAACAATTTATTCTTCTTTCTATTCCTGTATTAGTCTGTTTGTGTTGCTATAACAGAATACCTGAGACTGGGTGATTTATAAAGAAAATGAAACTTGCTGCAGGATTATGGGCAGGTAAAAGACTGCTACAACTGGCGTAGTCATGTAGCTTTACAGTTGGCAACATCGGCAGGATTCCAACATTTGCATAGTGCCACAATTGGCGTAGTCTGCAACAGGATTCTCAGCAGGCACAGGAGCTGAAAGCCCTTGGAAGAAGGAGGAAATGTGGCTACTTGTGAATATGCTCTGCCCTATGGCCACTTTCCTGTTGACTGGGATCTGTTTGCTGCACACTGTACTGAAAGGCAGCATAGACCAGGTACTACGATACAAAATCCCTTGGGAGGGGGAGGAAATGTGGCTATCCTTGAGCACGTGGTGCCCGGTGGCCACTTTTCTGCTGACCAGAGCCTAGCTGCTGATCACTATGCTGCAAACTGATTGAGATTGTGGCAGAAAGTAGAGTTGTTAGCAGTACGGAAAGATGTCCTAGAGGATGACATGCAGTGACTGGCCACTCCTGCCTCTCACACCAGGGAAGATGACCCAGTGGTGAGTTGGGGGGAACCATGCATCTCCAGGCACTACCTGTTGTGCGTGAGAAATTGAGACAGCAAAGCAGCAGAAACAGGGAGAGCCCCTGGCTGCTACAGCTATGGATGGATGTAATGTGCTTTAGAGACGATGTAGTGAATGCATGTTGTGTTTGTCTGAAGGCAAAAAGCTCAGAGGGTGCCACTTAAACCCGATGGCTGGCTGGGTGCCATAAAACCCAAGAAAGAGTGCCACATGCAGATCGGCAGATGACCCGAGAATGGGTGCCCCTGCAGAATTTCAAGTATGTTTTCACCTGGTGAAAAGGTGGAAAAGTTAGTCTCCATTACTACATGCATGTCTCAGTGGCCACAGTTACCGGAGAGCCACAGATATGCACAGGAGCAGGGCAGCCACTCCTTGATGGACTGGGTAAATGCAGCTGTTTGAACTGTGTGGGTGAACGCTGCTGAACTGCCTGAGACTGAGTGAATAGCTGGTGTAAGCCGAGCTGATTGAAGTAATTCAAAAGCCAGAATGTAAAAGGGAAGCAGAACATAAAGATTTGGAAACTATGCAGCCTGGCCATGTGGTAGTGAAGCGGAGAGCCAAAGAAAAATGCAAGGGTGAAGCAGATAAAATGGTTACTAAAGACTTTATCTTGGCTTCTTGGAGGTGAGGCATCCAGATGCTAAGAACCAGGACAATGGAAAAACAAAGCCCTAAAGGCATTTGAGAAGTCTGGATGCGTGCCCCACCCATCACAGGCCCTGAGGCTGTTTGAGAAGTTTGGGAGAGTGCCCCTCCCATCCTATGAGAACTGAGTTGTCCCAGAGGACAGACCTAGGGTGCAGCTGCCCTCAACAAACTGCTCCCTGCATCCCAGCCACTCTGGCTGGAGCAATCTTGCCTCGGTGCCTCCAAAGAGCAAAAACCAAAAACCTTGGTGGTGTTCATGTGGGGTTAAATTTGCAGGCCAGCAGATTGTGAGAGCAGTGGAGGTGTGGCAGCCTCCACCTAGATTTCGGAAGATGTATGAAAAAGCTGGGGGACTCAGGTAGAGCCACTCCAGAGGTCATCTATGGAGCAATGTGGAGTAGAAAAGTGGTGACAGAGCCTCCACAGAGATCCCCCACTGAGGAAATGTCTAGTGGAGCCAGGATAGCAGGACTGCCACCAGGAGCCCAGCACTGTGGGGCTGCTGGCAATGTGCAGTGCCAGTCTGGAAAAGCTGCAGGCACCAGGGCAGCTCAATGGACTGCACTTGGTGGAGCTGTAGGAGCGAGGTTGCCCAAAGCTTTAGGGGTCCAGGTGCCCCAGTGTGCTTAACATTTGCCCTGTTTGGGTTTTGGATTTGTTTGGTGACTCTTTTTCCTTTCTATTCCTCCCTTCTGTAGTGGGAATGTGTACCCAATATCTGGCCCACTGTATCTTGGAAGTGGATAAACTTGTTTTTGACTCTTCACAGGTTCACAGCTGGAAGGACTTTTGCTTTTGGTCTCAGAGGAGACTTTGGACTTTGGACTTTTGAGTTGGTGCTGCAACAAGCTAAAGACTTTTGGGACTAGGATGGAATGTGTAATATGTGAATGTAAGGGTCGTCTATCCTCGCTAAGGGAACATCACAGAAGATTCCGAACACGTAGATTGTGTGGGTGAGAGACCTTGAAGGGGTGGATTGTTGGGAAAATAGAACAATTTAATCAGGCCCTCTTGCCTCGGGCCTGGTTGGGGGTGGTTCAGTAAACAAATTGTTTGTGGGGGGGGGGGAGTTGGTGCACATGCACAGTGCCACCACCTTGGCTGGTGTCTGCCTTGGGCATCTGCCTGCATGGCTATGCTTTCCAACCTATGGCTTCCAAGGACCTGTTTGCCAGTTACCTAGATCATAGACCTGCATGTAAGGGGTCTGGTGACCCAGCCTGGCATGTGAAGGGTCTGTAACCCAGTCTGTGAACGGGCTTGAGGGGTCTGTGAG
The DNA here is from genome assembly GCF_000696425.1 of Galeopterus variegatus. NCBI lineage: Eukaryota > Metazoa > Chordata > Mammalia > Dermoptera > Cynocephalidae > Galeopterus > Galeopterus variegatus. The sequence continues at coordinate 69,226 of NW_007726741.1, forward strand.
CTCATAGACCCAGCCCTAGCACAACAACTGGCATAGTTGTATAGCTTGACGATTGGCCCAGTCGGCAGGATTACAGGCAGGTAAAAGAGACCAAGCATGACACTTGCAGTTTCTGAGGCTGGGAAGTCCAAAGTCCATCTGGTGGTGGTGACAGTGACCCAAGGGTCTCACTTAGCAAGGTGGTGGAAGCAGAGAGAGAGCAGAAAGAGAAAAGACAGACTCTCCTCTTCTTTTAAAGCCCTCAGAACCACACCCCGACCACCATTTTTAATCCATTCACTGCTGCACGGTCCTACAATCCAATCACCTTCAAGGCTCCACCTTCTAATTACCATAATAGGATTTCCCACCCTCTTAACATTCATAGTGGGGGCTTAGTTTCTAATACATAAAACTTGAGGGACACAATTCAAGTTTCAGGGAGTTTTGGGGGCATGAGATCATCAGCATTCTCTCTATTTTATTCTTGAGGATAATCAGCAAGATGTTTCTCAGTTTTCCTGAATGACCCTTTAATCTTTTCCTGCATATCTCATTTTCTAATCTTTACTAATTTTCACGTGTCTGCTATAAGACCTTTGTTAGAAAACCAGTTGACATTAAAGATCATGTGGCGGGCTGGCCCGGTGGCGCACTGGAGAGTGCGCCGCTTGGGAGCACAGTGGCACTCCCGCCGAGGGTTCGGATCCCATGTGGAGACTGGTTCCCGCTCACTGGCTGAGCGCAGTGAGGGCGCAACACCGAGGGTTGCGATCCCGTTGCCCGTTGCCGGTCCCCGGTACGGGCACGACACTGAGGGTTGCGATCCCGTTACCGGTCAGTAAAAAAAAAAAAAAAAAAGACAAAAAAAAATAAAGGAAAAAAATAAATAAATAAAGATCATGTGGCAATGATGAAGGAGATAAATTTATTTAGGGTATTTTAGAATATTTTTATATATTTATACCAATAAACTACCAGAAAACCATCCTGGAAAATTGCAGTTAACTGAATGAATTGGCTCACAAACAAGCTACTAATAGAATTTAAATAAAAGGAAGAAATGTTACTTACAGCTCACTGATAATTCCTTACACCCTCAAAGTGTTACTTTGACATATACATATAAACAGGATGGAGTCAGATACCACATGGGATCTTGCTTTCCAGGAATTGACTACTAAGGCTTAAGCTAGATTGTATATAACCCATGTTTAAGACCAGAGAACATACAGCTTCTAGAATCAACATGTCTCTGAAGAGCTTGTTGGGATGCACCATTTTGGCAGAACCAAAAAAAACTATCACCACACCTTTATCACTACCCACCAAAGTTCCACTTTCACATTCCAAGATACGTAGAATATGAATCCCAGAAGTGATCAGATTTGGGGGACGCAGAGGATGGTGTTATAGGGGCTTACAGCCATGCTGAAGTTCACCACCACAACCCACGGTAAAGAGGTAGATACCTCAGGAGAATGTGGTAAGAGACTTTCAGGAGTCTTGGTGTCTAGGAGAGCTGATTGCGTGTAAGCACCCCGTGGTGAGACGGTGGTGAATGAATTGTTGGATTCACCCCATGACCACAGGTAGTCTGTGTCAAAATGGCGCAGCAGTGAGAACCAACCAAGAAGAGGACAGTGACCACTCAATGCAACCACAACTGTCTTTGGAAACTCCTTTATCATCCCATCACCAAAAGGAGGGAAACGCAAGAAAATTTGTGTATTTTTCTCCTCTCTCTCTCTCCCTTGATTTTACATGTACATAGAGAGAGAGAATAGAGGTAGAGAGAGAGAGAGAGAGAGAACAATGAATATAAATCAGCACTGTCTCCAAGCAGCTCGCCATCTAGTAGAAAAAAATCAATATAACTTTTCAAATAAAATGCTAAAAGATCACATGTATAAGTAATTATTTAGCAATTTGTTGAAATAAATCGTCAACAGACTGCTTTTACATGTCGCATCCATATAAAAACGCTTATATCCTAGTGACTTGAAAAGTGTCTATTTCTAGTTGGTTTCTTTAATATGGTCTGACTCAACTACATATCTGCTGGCCCATAAAGATAGCTACAGATACCCCAAAGCTGTTAGAGAACCTTCTCACTTGTTCCTACTCTCCTACTTCAGTTCAGTTCATCTTTCTATCCTGATTCTTGACTTCACTTTCATTTCTTAAACTTGTTTTGCCAATTTGGAATGGCATTTATATCTGATATTTTAGCTCCTGACTTGGATTCCCCAATTGTTTCTCCTATTTATTCAACCCAGTAGACAAAAATGAGACTCTCTGGGCTTAATCTCTCAACTCCAACCATTCATCTAGATTTAACTTTCTCATGGAGGTTTAAGCACCCACAGAAAAATGCTAACTTCCTAAGCTCCTCAAATATGCCTGTTTCATAAAGTTTCCTCACCCTTGGAGAACTTGACACAATGAAAATGGCAGAAAGTAAAGATTGTTGTCAGTCTTCCAATTATTATTTTTAATCTGAAAAAGTACATAGGACACTGATGATGTAATGGTTAAAGTAATGACAGAGTCATGATGGCACAGATAGCGTATGATGACACAGGTAGGCTCAAGGCCCCGTCACAGCTACTGAGCCCACTGGAGTTTATTCAGGCCAGTAGCTCTCAACAGGTGATACTTTCCCTTAGCCATAGGGGTGTTCTGAAATACTGGAGGTGGGGGGAGGAGATTTGGGCTATCAACCACTGGAAGGTACTATTGAATGGAATGCATTGGCTTGTCCAGCAAGATAAAGAATTGTCCCACATCCCATACAACTCTACCATTAACATAGGTAAAAACCTGGTTTATAATTAGCTAAGCTAGAACCAATCTCCTTATGACAAAAAAACACATGAAGTATTTTTTACACAATTTTAATCATACTGAATTTTCCAGGAATGCTATTAATATGCAAATTAAGAAATTGGTTTTATTTTGTTTTGTTCAGTTTTTTAAAAGAATTTTGTTCACCATTTCTCATAAGCACATCACAGACAACAGTGTTGCTTGTGGTAGCTGAATCATTAGTACAATGTGTGTATCAATCTGTATTTGTGGCTGTTGTATCTGTAGAGATTCTATATAAGTGCAATCATTTTACTTCTCTGTTTTATCTTTTAATACAGTCATCCCCAATTGTTTACATATTGAAATTATTTATTACATACCACTTTTATTTCTCATTTATATTTTAGTTAAGATATTTTACTGATTGATTTGCAAAATTAAGTGTTGTCATTTAAGAACAGTAAAAGGGATGTTGCAAAATATTTTTTATGAGAAGGATATTGGGACTGGCACAGTTGAGAACCATTGACTTGGTTCTGTTTTAAAGTTCCAAAGTCAGTTCTTCTTTCTCACAGCTCGATTATCAGTTTCTCTACCGAGGTAATAAAACTGAACAAATTTATTTAAAGATAGTCAAGTCAAGGATGGCAAAAAATATTTTATAAGTAGAGGAATTATTTTTAGGAGTGATTGGTTAAATCATCAAACTTTAATTTTTTTCCAAAAACTTTGCTAAATTTAAGCACTCTCTCCAGAGTTTGGAGTTGGGGACACATATCAAAGAGCTGAGAAGGCTCAGAATTCACTAGAAAGTCAATTCTGAAGGTTATATATAAGTGAACAAATTTTTTTAAAAAAATTTCCTTAAGAAGTTAAAATTTGCACTCAAATTATTTCATGTGTTTTTGGAAGTGTGTTTTCTGGGTATCCGTTGTGTTCACACTAGAATCAAGAATAGCATCAAGGACCCACTCGAATCAGTTTCCTGGTCCAGACTGAGCTTATGTCACAGACCCCATCAGTGGGTGTAGAAAACAGACTGGAGAAGGGTTCTACTCGGCATAATTATCTGCTCCGTTTCTTTTGGAGGAAATACCACATCTTAGACAAAATAGCAAAGATTGACGAACCTATTCTAAAGCGTATCTCATAAAGTGATTCTATATTACTAAAGATTTGCCTTTTAGTATAACTAAAAGAGTAAAAGTTTAATATTCTCATAAACACTTTCTCACAAGTAAGAATTGTGGAGACAAGAAAGTTTTGTTGACCTCTTTCCTTTGATGCCAGTGGAGGGGCCCCTTCCCAGAGGAGACAGCAGGGTAGTGAAGATATGATGGATGTTACTGAGCCACTGGATTAATCTCCCATCTCTTCTATTTGTTACAGTTGTTCTCTGAGCTGGGAGAAATGTTTCCATTTTTGATGAACATTTTAAAAAATTAATTTTATACTAATGTTTTGCCAAGTCTATGTGGATTAGCCAATTAACATGCAACATAATCATTATCTGAAAGTAGCTTTGGGAATAATCATTAATTAAATATACTAGTTATTTTATTTTAATAAAGAGAATAAAAACATTTTCCAAGAAAATATTTCTTAATTAATAGATTTGTTCTCCAAGTCATAAGACATAAACATTCTCGTTTTCCTTCTGCTCGAGAGATAGATATCACTTTTATCATTAAAAGAAGGAAATTAGCACTGAATGACAGGGACATTACCTAGAAAAATGAGTGGTTCTCTCATTAAGGCTTTCAAAATGATTTCTGAGGTGATTATATTACTTTACATTCCGGAAAAGAAGAGACAACTGTATACTATAGTTACCAATTGTACCAGGACCCCTACTTTCTAGAATAGTCTCCAGAGTATTTATTCAAGGAATTTGTCATTTGAACACACGCTAGGGGCAGGAGGTAAGAAAATAAATCTGTCACAAACATGTTAATATGCAACATTTCTTCTCTTCATTTTGTTTTTCTTAAAATTTTTTGTACTTCAAAAACATCTTTTTACAGACTCCTCCCTTGACATGTTGAGGACAAAAACCAGTTGAATGCTGTTGTCTGGTACAATAGATGTTTATTTTCTAGACCTCAAATGCCAGGATGTTATTCTAATAGTTGGCCTTGACTTGCTTAACGTTTTTAAGTGGAAGAAAGGAAATCGTTACTGCTTAAACAGACAGAAAGCAGAATGCCTAGCTCACCTTGCCTCAAGAAAACACTCCCTCTGCTTTATATAAATACACATACTTTTTCTGTACTTTATGGAAATACACAATTCCAGCATGCTAGGTCACTTGTGGAAAGTAATAATGTGTAAGGGTACTTCAAAAAGTTTGTGTGAATAAGAATAAGAGAATAAGAATCTTTCCATGAACTTTTTGAACTACCCTTGTATATCCCTGGGGCTATGCTGCAGACTGTATTAATTATTCTACGTATTGCTATTCAATGTATTTGGCTTATTTGCAGTGTATAAGAATATAGGATCTAAAATCAGGTAACTGGATTTAAATACTAAATCCTTCATTTAGTAGATTTGTAAACAAAAGCAAGTTACTTAATCTCTCCAAAACTCTATTTCCTTATCTTTAAAATGGAGAAAACAGCAGTATTATCCTCATAGTTGTTTTGAGGATTAAATGAGATAAATCAAGTATAGCACAAAGTATAGAAATAACAAGCACTCAGTAAATTGCTATCTATTATTATTGTTGTTGATATTGTTACCTATGCAAGTCATAGCATTCAGATATTAAAATTATATTAAAGACAAAGATATTCATGAACTTTTAAAAAAATGTTATGTAACCCAATTGTTAGGCTTCCCTCTTCAGGAGTTGTCTTTCTCTGGTGCATTTGACAAATGGGGTTGCCTTATGTCCTCTCCAAAGTCACCTCCAGCACTCATTGGTTGCTTCCCTGGGCTTCTCTGGCTTTGCAGAGACTGCTGTCCTTCAGATGCAGAGTTGATGTCACAAGCTTGGCAAGACTGCACATTCCTTAACTCCTCATTATTGAACTGTCCACAATGCCAACTCACAAGACTACAGAAGCATACTAGAAAGAAGTCTAAATTAAAGAATCATTGGAGGAAAAAAATGAAACTTACATAATAAATAAAAGGATGCCATCAGTCTGTGGAAAAAGAAAGTCTTTTTTTTTTTTTTACCCCCCGCAAATTACCCCTCTGTAGTGACAATCCCACTGCTCACCTTGTGTCTCTAGCTCAACAGCTGCCTTTCTTCCTTCCTCTTTAAGAGTGTTTCTCCTTTTATAGTCTCCCAGAGCCAGTGTCCACCACTCTTTAGAGAAACATCACCCCTCAACCCCACAGGGATTAACTTTTCTGAGGATCTATCTTCTTTCCCTTACTGATGTGGTCCATAGGATATAATGTACAATGAAACTTTTCCCAAGGACTGAATTATTGAACTTAGAATTACACCTTGAGGGATAGCCAGTAGTTATGCACATAGACAAGAGCATAATCTAAGTTGGGCTTTACCTCCTTAAAGCTTCCAAGATTTCTCTACCAGTGTTAGGAGAAGATAATCTTTCTCATTCTTCCAAGATTACCAGTAGGGAACAATTCTTAAAGGACACACACACACACACACACACACGCACACGCACACATGCACACACACATCTCCAAAGAGCAAAAGAAAAAGAAAATCAGGCAGTGTATTACTGAAGAAAGCATTTTCCTAAATAAATAAATAAATAAAAAGTACAAAGTCTATAATCCATGGAGATGACAGCCTGTTACTATTCACAGCATCATCAGTTCCCTTTCTTTCATCTATTTGAAATGCCTGAATTACAATCCTAAGCTCAGGCCAAACATTCTTATGGGGTATTGACTGCCTTTGGAGAACTTCGATTGTCACCCCTGCCTTGGACAGAGAAGTTCAGGGGAACTCGCCTGTGGAGCCTTGCTTAGGGCTGCTGCTCCTCTTCTACCAAGAGCCAATAGAAGTCTTAGTATATAGACTCTTGATTTTTGTGCCCAAATTATTGAATTACTTTATTAGGTATAATAAATTTCAGTTGATTCTTTTATATTTTTTAAATATAAGGAATAGCACTGTAAATTATGATAACTCAAATACCCTTTAATTATTGATGTTGTTAGAGAAATATAGATTCAAACATCAGCCAAACATATTTGGCTTTTGAAAATGAGCACTAGTCTAATAGAAATAGAATGCAGATACTTAAATCACTGTAAAAAGAACAATAAAATAAAAGAGTTGGTCAAGCAAAAGTCAGGACAAGAAAAAAAATATGGTGAAGAAAGCATAATGAAAAGTAACTGGGAATTTTGCTTATAGACTTGACAGAGCAACTGGTACAAGCATAGTTGCTACTCATGCTGTAAACAACTCTAAAACTAGACAAATATACGAGGTGACTGTTTTCAGGTATTAAACAACAGGCAGTGTAAGACTATAATTTTCCAGAGAAGAAAAACACACAAAGTGAGCCTAATGTTTGCCCTAGATTTCTGCCTGGATGTACTTTTTCTGTTTTCTGGTTTGAGGTGAACTCCAAGAGGAGTGATAGGAGTTGAGAAGGCCAAGATTGCAGTTCCCAACTATGAGGGTTTAGTATTTAGAGGGAAGTTACCAGAGCTATGTTGGTGGAGGTCAGGCAGAAGTCTGCACAGAGAAGAGAGCAATAACTGGGGTTCTAGTCAGGAGCTGAGGGTAAACTGCCCTCTCTGCCCGGAAGTAGGCAAGAGAGCAACATCCGAGGTCCTAGGTAGAGGATGAGAGCAGCACCCTCTGCTTGGAAGCAGGCAAGAAAGCATGCTGAAAACACCACCATTTCCACACAGGTGGCCCACTACAGCACTGCCACAGCCACAGCTGCCACAAAACTGGTGTGATGCCACAGCAGTACCCACAGCCACTGTGCGGGCAATCCACCAGAGACCCAACTGCATTAATACAATGACAGTCACCAGCAGAGACTAGAAAAAGAAAAGGATGTCTCTCTCCTTAAAGCCCACTCCAGAGTAATAGAAGAAGCACCTGCTCTACCAGATGACCAGAAATCAATGCAGACATACCAGAAATATGAAAAACCAAGAAAATATGATGCCACCAAGAGAATAGAGTAATTCTCAAATACCAGACCCTACAGAGCAGGAAACCCTTGAAATGACTGAAAAGGAACTCTAAGCAACAATCTTTAGGAAACTCACCGAGATAGGAGAAGACTTAGTAAGACAACATAATGAAACAAGAAAAATAATCCAGGATATGAAGGAGGAAATTTACAAAGAGATCAATACCTTAAAAAAGAATGTAGCAGAACTCACAGAACTGAAAGATTCATTCAAAGAAATTAAACACACACACACACACAAAAAAAAAATAATAATAATAATAATAAAAATAATAAAACAAAAAAATCCTGATAGCTTAAGCAGCGGCTAGAACAAGCAGAAGAAAGAACTTCTGATCTTGAAGATAGTCTTTTTGAAATAACCCAGGTGGACCAAAAAAAAAAAAAGATAAAAGGATTTTTAAAAATGAAGAAAATCTAAGAGAGCAAGCAGACAACCTTGAGTGCACAAACATTAGAATCTTGTGTGTTCCATAAGGAGAGGAGAAAGGAAAAGGCAGTGAAAACCTGTTTGATGAAATAAAACAGAAAACTTCCCATGTAAAGGGAGAGACATGGACCTTCAGATCAAGGAGTCTCAAAGATCCCCAAACAGATTCAACCCCAAAAATATCCTCTCCAAGACACATTATAGACAAACTGGCAAAGCTCAAAGAGAGAATCTTTAAAAAAGCAAGAGGAAAGTGTCACGTCACTTCACTTATAAGGGAGCCCCTATCAGACTAACAGCAGACTTCTCAACAGAAACTGTAAGGTCAGAAGAAAATGGGATAATGTATTCAAAATACTAAAAGAAAAAAAAATTGTCAGCCAAGAAATACATTTCCCAGACAAATAAAATCTGTGGGAGTTCACCACAACATGACCAGCCCTACAAAAAATCTTCAAGGAAGTCCTGCATCTGGAATCTGAAAGACAGCAATCACTACCAGCAACACACAAGAAATAACAAAACCACTGGTAGAACAAAAATGCAAATGAGAAAGAGAAAGGAACTAAATCTTTCCAGCACAAAAATCCCATAATGGCAATGTAATAATGCCCCTGCTTTATTTTTGATTTTAGTAGCTTTGGTTTTCTCTCTTTTTTTTTTGGTCAGTCTAGATTTGCAAAATTTGTTGATCTTTTAAAAGAATCAACTTCTGGTTTTGTTAATTTTCTCTATTGTTTTTTAATTCCCTGTTTCTTATATATCTGTTACAATCTTTGTTATTCCCTATTAATATCGGCTTTTGGTTTAATTTGCTTGTCTTTTTCTATTTTCTTAAGGTAGAAGTTTACATTACTGATTTGAGATTTTTCTTATTTTTAATATAGGTGTTTACAAGTATAAATTTTCCCATAAGCACTGCATGAGCCTTGGGTCCTATAAATTTTGATATGTTGTGTTTTGACTTTAATCTCAAAGTACTCTAATTTCCCTGTGATTTTTATTTTTATCCATTGTTTAATTAGGAAAGTGTTATTCAATTTCCACACATTTGTGAATTTTCTAAATTTCTTTCTGTTATTGTGGTCAGAGAACATATTTTCTATGATCTTACTCTTTTTGAATGTATTAAGACTTGTTTTGTGGTTAAAAAAAAAGAAACTAAGTTTGACATTTTGTAATGATGAACATGCCAACTATCCTTATTTGATCATCACATATTATACACAAATAATGTTAGACAACTTTATACTCCACAAATATATACAATCCATTATGTTTCAATTAAAAAATTTGAACAAAGAAGTCTGCACAGAGATTCAACATGGTATATTGGGCTTGGTTGTATATGCACAAGATAAGACTTTGGGAAACCTAACAGATATTGTCTGCTAACAAGGATGATAACTGAATAATGATACCAGAGATTATGTGGGGCTAGAATATTTGGGGATTCTGTCCCAGCCAGATTTGAAATATCTTGCTGAGAACCTCAGGCACTCAGCTGAGATCCAACAAAATTCAGTCTAATAAGTATGGGCCACATCTTAGAATAATGGTCATGTCCCAAGGCTAAGATCAAAACCCAAGTGGACTAACCTAATCATGAATAAAACTTCCCCAGTTCACCACGCCTGCAAATAAATGGCAGCACTGCAATCTGAACCAAAATCTTTCTTACTCCAAAGCTGGTGCACTCAAACATTCTATTCCCATTATAGAATGGGTCCAGCCTTCAAGCGAGTCAGGAGACCCCAAAAGACTGACTAGGTCCCATGGCAGACTCTCACTACAAATACTACAGAATCCTTTAGAAATAAACATCAGCCAGTCTAAGTCAAAAGAGGGAGATAAATTAAGAACATAAACCAGTGCTAGGATTATGAATCATAATAACAATAAAGAGAAAACAAATGATGAGTTGCAAATAATGCTTACCACTAAGGGAGGAAATCCTATATGGTAGATAGCTCACTGAATTTGAAAAGATAAAGACTCCACCAAAAAACTCCTAGAACTTATAAATGAATTCAGTAAAGTTGCAGGGTACAAAATTAATATACAAAAATCACGAGTGTTTTTAAACACTAACAGCTAACTAGCAAAAGGAGAAGGAGAAGGAGAAGGAGGAGGAGGAGGAGGAGGAGGAGGAGGAGGGGGAGAAGAAGAAGAAGAAGAAGAAGAAGAAGAAGAAGAAGAAGAAGAAGAAGAAGAAGAAGAAGAAGAAGAAGAAGAAGAAGAAGAAGAAGAAGAAGAAGAAGAAGAAGAAGAAGAAGAAGAAGAAGAAGAAGAAGAAGAAGAAGAAGAAGAAGAAGAAGAAGAAGAAGAAGAAGAAGAAGAAGAAGAAGAAGAAGAAGAAGAAGAAGAAGAAGAAGAAAGAAGAAGAAAAGAAAGAAATTAAGAAAGCAAGTCCATTTGCGCTAGCTACCAAAAAAAAAAAAAAAAAACCTAAGAGTAAATTTAACCAAAGAAGTGAAAGATCTCTACAATGAAAACTACAAAACACAGATGAAAGAAGTTAAAGAGGACACAAAAAGATGAAAGACATGAAGTGATATTGAGCAAACAAAACAAAACAAAAAAGCCAGTGGCATTAAACTACCTGACTTCAAATTATACTACAAAACTATAATAACCAAAACAGCATGGTATTAGCATAAAATCAGACACTCTAACCACTGGAACAGAATGGAGAACTCAAAAATCAGTCCACATATTTATAGCCAACTGATCTTTGACAAAGGCACCAAGAATATACATTGGGGAAAGGAGAGCCTTTTCAGCAAATGGTGCTGGGAAAACTAGATACCCATGTGTAGAAGAATGAAACAAGACCTGTAAATCTCACCATATACTAAAATCAACTCAAAGTGGATTAAAGACCTAAATATAGTACTTGAAACTACAAAACTCCTGGAAGTAAACACAGGGGAAATTCTTCAAGATGTGGGAGTGGGCCAAGACTTCATGAATAAGACTTCAAAAGCACAAGCAACAAAAGAAAAAAATAAACAAATGGGATTATATCAAACTAAAAAGATATGATCAACAGACTGAAAAGTCAACTTACAGAATGAGAGAAAGTATTTGTAAACTATGCATCTGACAAGGGACTAATTTCTCAAAAGAAGACATACAAATGGCCAATAGGTACATGAAAAAAATGCTCAATATCACTAATTGTCAGGGAAATTCAAATTAAAACCACATTGAGATATCATCTCACCCCAGTTAGACTGGCTATTATCAAAAAAATAGAATAATGAATGCTGGTGAGGATGTGGAGAAAGGGAAACCTTTTACACTGTTGGCTAAACTCTAAATTAGTGCAGCCATTACAGAAAACAGTATGAAGGTTTCTCAAAAACTACTCTAAAAGAGATATGAAACCAACCTAAATGTCCATTGACAGACAACTGGATAAGGAAAATGTGGTATATATACACAATGGAATACTACTCAGCCATAAAAAAGATGAATTCTGCCATTTGAAGTAGCATGGATGAGCTTAGAGAAAATTATGTTAAGTGAAATAAGCTAGGTACAGAAAGAGAAATATGGCATGGCCTCACTTATAAGTGGGAGGTAAAAAAATAAATAAATACGAAAGAAAGAGAAAGAAAAAGAAAGAATAACAATCACAATAATATGTCGAACTTTTAGAAGGAGGAAAGAGAACTGTAGTTAGTAGAGGCGGGAAAGGGTAAGGGAGAGGAAGAGAGGGAATAGTGAGAAATTGGCTAATGGACACAAAACAACTAGCCAGAAAAAATAAGTTCTATTACAGTACAGTCAAGCTAGGCAGCTATAATTAACATTAATTAAGTCCATGTTATCAAATGGCTAGAAGAGTGGAGACCAAATATCCTCAACACAAAGAACTGATTACATTTTGTAATAATGAATATGCTAACCATCCTGATTTGATCATCACGCTTTACACAGGTATTGATATTCAACTTTGTACCCCAGAGATATGTATAATCAATTACCTGTCAATAAAAAAAAAAAGAAAAGAAAATTATTTTTAAAAAAGAAAGAAAAACAAAAGACATATCAGTTAGTGGCTGCTACAATAATGCCACAAAATCTCAGTGGAAAATTGCAATATGCATTTGTTTCTTTCTTCTGCATGTGTGGATGAGCTAGAGTTTTGGTGATCTAGACTGGGTTCAGGTAGGTGTGTTTCTAACCTTTAGCTTGGTTCCAGGTCTCCCTCACATGTCTCACATCCTCCCAGGGACTGCAGCTACTGAGGCATGTTCTTCTCATGGTAATAAGCAGGAGTGCAAGAGGCAAGCTTCAGTGTGCAAGCACATTTCAAGCCTGTGCTTGGGTCACATCCATCAACATCCTATTAGCCAAGAACATCACATGACCAAGCTCAAAGTCAATGGTTGGGAATGTACTCTTACTCAACATGAGGCCATGACAAGTGTGTAGATGTATTGCATTATTCCAGATCAATAGAGAATTGGGGCCAAAAATTCAATATACTGCAAAGGGAAAATTCTTCAAAATTTAATTTAAAAGCACAATTTACTGTATGTTCACAGAGAGGACAGCAGGAGAGAATGACATTAGCATTCAAGAGTTTAAAAAATGATTTTCTCTTTCTTCTACTAATTCCTTTTCAGGGAATGGGTAGAGAACACAAGGTAGACTTAGCACCAGATAGAATATAGATTTGAAAATTACAGAAATGTAACTGGTTCCAAAAGCTATCTTCAAGTTATAACTGTACCTATAATACCACTTTATATTCTAGTACAGAGTTCTCCTTTTATATATAAGTCATTACTAATCAGAATATTCTTGAGAATTATGAATACATCAAGTAGTATTGTTCCCATTTTGTGGGAAAGGAAACAGAGCGCCTATGTTTATTTATGTTCTTTCTTCTCTGAATGGTATTCAGATATACTAATGATTGTTGGTTTCTTATACAGAGCATTTGATAAATAACTTTTCTGTATAATCAAGAAATAACGTAAAGATGGAGTAGAAATGGAGGAACTGAAACCAAGAGAAGTTAAGTGTCTGCAGTGTGTCACAGAGCTAGAGAGAAATACACTCTGACTGCTAATCCCTACTCATTCCACTGTGTACCTAGAGTAGAAAGATTTAGGCTCCCCTATGCAATAGCATGTTTTAAAAATGTTTGTAAACTGTACGTAATGGCCTTTCAATTTCAGCCTATCAGAACTCTTCAGGTTAGGTATTCTATCATTCCTATGCCATGTTTCCTTTTGAAGTATGTTTTTTCCAATTCCACAATAACAACGGTCAGCTCTAAGGAATAAGTGAGCCACTAACTGGCCCTATTTGTGTAAAGATAGGCTTTTATTGTACAGTCTCCTTTATCAGTGTACAGACTTGAAAAATTAAATCCTAGTTGAAAAAGTGCCTTGCACCAGGCCTAATCCACCCAGAGTTTGCATTGTATTAGTTTTTTTAATTTTTTAAAATTTTTTATTGGTTATGAATATTCACGGGATACAGAGCAAATTGCTACCACTGGTGCCTAAGATGTGATGGCCAGATCCATACTGGCAGCATGTCCATTACCACAAATTGTGATTATACCCCCTTTCTCCTACCCAATTATCCCTCCAATTATCTCCAACCTCCCTTCCCATCCCCCTTTCCTCACTCCACTTTGTATCCCTAGGTATGTTCTCTCCCTCTACAACCACTATGGAAAACAGTATGGAGGTGTCTCAAACAACTACAGATAGATCTTCCGTATGCTCCAGCAATCCCACTTCTGGGTATATACCCAGATAAATCGAAATCATCATGTTGAATGGATACCTGCACTCCCATGTTCATGACAGCTCTGTTTACAATAGCCAAGACATGGAACCAACCTAAATGTATATTGATGGATGATTGGATAAGGAAACTGTGGTATATATACACCGTGGAATACCACTCTGCCATAAAAAAGAATGAAATTCTCCCATTTGCAACAACATGAATAAGCCTGGAGAAACTTATGTTGAGTGAAATAAGCAAAGCACAGAGAAATAAATACTGCATGTACTCATTCATATGTGGGAGCTAGGAGAGAAAGAAGGAAGGAAAGAAAGACTGCATTGTACTAGTTTTTGAGATACAAGTCTCTATTAAGATCATGAGTCCTTCAAGTAAGACCAATGTGGAGTCTGAAGTTAAGATGGATATGAGGAGTGATCTTGGACCTGAGGGTTGACATCAACCTTCCTTTTTTCTATCTTCAAGGAGAAGGCAAAGAGTTCAACTTCTCAAAGTTGAAATCCTGAGTTTCTTAAACAGTGTGATAATTTAGCCTACAGGACTTTTGCAGTTTGGAAGAAGCAAAAAAGTAGAATCCATCATTTGTATTTTGGGTATTGGTTTTTCATGATATGCATGTTTATGAAAAAAAAAACAGATTGAAATAAAGTAAACTGGGAGTTAAGAAGAGACTCAGGCTGATATTTGGCTGTGACTAGATCACTCATTTATCAGGGACCTAATAGGACATATAACCTTCGTTGTTCCTTGGGCAGGAGGGGAGTAGGGGCCAGGACTAGAGGGGAGTGAGGCATTCGTGCAAAATTTAAAGGCACACCGAAAAACTTGGTAATCAAGGTCAATAATATTTTAACACAACATTTAGACTCAAAATCAACAACCCACTTCAGTGAACAGGCCACCTGATTTTGTAAATTATGTTTTTCTGGACTTAAGAGTAATGATAAACTTTAAGACCTTGTGGCATATTCACAACACAACTGGAGTTTTTCACAACAAAGCTGGAAAGGTTCACCTCCGAACAGCTATTAGTGACTGGAAGCACTTCTCGGCTGCTGGAGTATTTCTGCCTCTTTTATTTTGTCTACTCTTACTAGAGGAAGCACACAGAAGAAGAATATCATATGATATTTAGAGTCACAGGGGCCTTTCTGGAGGAGGAAAAAAAAAATGTTAAACCCAACACTTAACCAAACAGACAAGATTTTGGTTCAACAATATCCAAAATGGCATTTTCGAAGTGGTTAACATTCATTTCAAGTTGAACACAGGAGAGAATTTTTTTTTTTTAATTATCGTCATCCATTCTAAACTGAAAATATAAAAAAGCCCAGAGGCTACTACATGGAGAAATTAAATGAGAATGCAATTAAATTGGCAAAATAACCCAGAGTGCACAACAATCAGGTCGAGGTACAGTGTTACATACAAAGAGTTTCAATGAGTTTCCTTAAACTTGTAAAATCACTTTCTGTTTCAAGAATCATTTCCTAGTAAGTCATGTATAAAATATAGATCTCATTTTTAGATATGTGTCGCTAATAAATATCACAGTAGATTTGTGACTCATCTCT
Organism: Galeopterus variegatus; assembly: GCF_000696425.1. NCBI lineage: Eukaryota > Metazoa > Chordata > Mammalia > Dermoptera > Cynocephalidae > Galeopterus > Galeopterus variegatus. The sequence continues at coordinate 84,945 of NW_007726741.1, forward strand.
CATTTATGTGGATCAGTTCTGTTCTTAATTTTGCTGAACCATTAGAGCAAGAAAAAATAGAGTGACTAACACAAGCCCTGATTTCCTCATACATAAACTAGAGGCAAATATTTTTGGCTTCAAACATGAAAGGTACTGAATAAATAAGTTGTGATTATTTAGATTTACACTGCCAAAGGGGCTATAAACTGCATGCAAACCATAGTTTTATTACACTTGCTTGATTAACTCGTCCACCGAGCATTCAGCAATTGATTGATTTTTTAGTCTTATTATATGGCAGGTTCTGTTCTGGACACAGAGGATTAAGCAGTGACTGAAACTAGCAAAAAAAAATCTTTGCCCTCACGGAGCTTGAACATAATCATAATTAAGTTCACACAAGCTAAAGGACTGAGGTTTTTTTTGTTATTGTTGTTTTGTTTTGTTTTTCTGGTTAAAACTTTTGGAATGTTACTCTTTGCATTTTTTTCAGTTGGTTTGGCTTTAATTTGGCTTTATTCTTTATCTTAATAGTTTAGACTGCTTATCGAAGAAAGATTACATTTGGTTTATTCATATAACCAAGTATCAATATACAGTTTTAAGCATACATAATATACTTGAAAATTTGTACACATTGGGAACTTATTTTAAAGAAAAAATTCAACTCATAGAAACAGAGTAAAATGGTGGTTACCAGAGGTTAGGGGGTGGGGAATTAGAAAGATTCTGGTCAAATGATACAAAATTTCAGTTAGACTGAAGGAATAATTTCAAGAGCTCTATTGTACATCATGGTGACTATAGTTAATAACAATGTATTATATACTTGAAAATTGCTAGGAAAGTAGATTTTAAGTGCTCACACCACACACACACAAAAGGTAAGTATGTAAGGTAATGCATATGTTAAATAGCTTGAGTTAGCAATTCCACAATGTACACACACAAGGGTACTTCAAAAAGTTTGTGGTGAAATGGAATTAAAAGACAATATGAGTTTTTCTATGAACTTTTTGAAGATCCCTGGTATATCAAAACATTACATTGAACATCATAAGTATGTATAATCTTTACTTGTCAATTAAAATAATTACTTAAAAAAATTCAAAATAAATAAAAGTATATCACCAAAAAGATGGTCATCACAGTTTTAGTAGACTATGCTTTAATTTTTTGGTTTTGTATCTTCACATATTTAATTTTGTCTACAATGAAAGCACAGTGCTTTTGTCAGAAAAAGAATATTGTTTTTAATTTTTTAAATGTAGTTATTATATTGCCTGTAGAAAATTAGGTCATGAATAAATAAATATAAAACTTTCTTCTAAAATAATATTTTATTAAACCCCATGTCTACAGATATAGCTATAATCTAAGCAAATTGTGCAATTAGCTAAGGACTCTGACTGAAACATTAGGCATTTCTTAAAGCAATGGACTGCAGAAAAACCTTTTGGTAAAATTTCCCTTGGGTAATTAAGCTTTAACTTAGTCCTTTCTGATGTGCAATTACAATATATTTTTATATGAAGGAACAATAATCTGTAGAAAGCAAGCTTTCTGTTGCTTAAATTGAAATGTCATTACATCAGTGACAAGTATCCTGAGTTTAAGAATTGCCCTGGATGAACAGTCAAATCCTTCACAGTTAATGCCTTCCTGAAACGGGCTGCTAAAGAAAAAGAAGAAAAAAAATGAAATCAGGCAAGTATAAAGGAACAGATTCATATACCCTATCTGATGGACTGCAGAGATTTGGAAGTATTGAAAGTCAGACTAATATTTGTAGGTGTAGATCTCTCTGTCTCTCAAACAAACAAAGACACAGAACAGCTTAGCCATCAAAACCCATCAATGAATCCAGCATGACGTCAGTCTTGCCTGACCCCCTTTTTATGAGTGCACGGTTCTGTGAGTCAATACACATCAGCTTTGAGATTAATCTAAGTGTCCAAAAATGTGAACATTGGTAATAAGAAATATTTTGGCTCTTTTATTTTTTGCAAGTTATATTAGTTGAAGAAAATGTCCCTAATTTTTATTTCAGTTTAGGCTTTGCTTCACTGGTGAGTAATATCTATATTTTTAAAAATGGAATGTTAAAAAACTGCATTTCTTTTGCAAAGGTAAATTAAGCTCAAATTATGAGTACAGTTACTGATTTCATCATCATAAACAATTGCTAATGTAACTAAAATATCGAATATCTGGAAATGTCTTTTAGGATTATGATTCTATAATTCTAGTGCATGGCAGAGTGTGTTTATGCACATATTTTGCATTCAACAAATATTTTCCAAACATCTACTGTGTCCGGGCACTGTGCTAGGCATGTGGAATTTGAAAGGAAATAAAATAAACAAGATCCTTGCCCTATGGGAGAGAGATAAAAGATGAATTATGTGCACATTTTGACAAGTGTTTTGGAGGAAACAAATGAGGAGCTGAGTAGAGAATAATCAGAAAGGAGAGAATCTATTTTAGATGGGAAAGTCAAAGAGATGAAATTTAAGATTTGAAATAGGAGAAGGAACCTGTGGGGAGTAAGAGTTGGTGGAAGGAGGGTAGGGACAGTAAGAATTCCATGAAGAGCAAAAGTCCAAAAGTTCAGAATGAAATAAAGTTAATTGTGTTCAGTTAACTCAAAGGAGATTGGAAGGAGATAAGGTGAGAAAAGTAGGAGTAGGTAGGAGTCAGGTCATTGCATTCTCCTAAACTAGATGCTCTTGTCCTTTCTCTTTCATGAAACCCTTTGAATATCAATTGAACATTATGGACTTTCATCCCCCAAAAATGTACAAGTGAAAACCTTAGTGAAATTTTGCATTCAATGTTGGAAGTTTCACAAAAGAACATTCATACCTCATTTGCCCTTCGTGCAAAAGACACAGCTTTCTTCAGCTAAGTGAAACACTTTCCTTGGCTCAATCCTCCCCCCAGACACCTGGGGAAAATCTCTCCACTGAAGAGCCCAGTAAATTGCCCTGAATTCCCTAACATAGGCATGCAAGCCAGATGGAAAGTTTTTTTCCATATGGATGGAAAGTTTTAATTGACTGTTTGTAAAAATTCATAGATGTTTCTCTTTACCAACCAAATTATGGTTTCTCAATAAGTTCACAATGTCTGACCATGAGTATTCCCCCATGATGTGTAGGATCTCGGTTGAGGAATTTTTCATCCTTCCTTAGTGAGTCGTTGGCAGGAAATCCTCTGCTTTGCCCTTTTTTGGCACAGCCCTGATGCCAGTGGAATCCTCCCACCCTGTTCTACTTTCTCTGTTGCCCAGAGACCGACCTGAACATGCAGGCCTCTGTTCCTTATATAGACCCCCCATCCTCCCCTGAGCACTTGAATGTACGTTGGCTGACAATACACAGAAGTGCTCAACCAGGCATTTCAGCACATGACTAGCTGGATAAGATGCAAGAGCAGGGCTACCTAGCCCAAGAGTGAAGTCACCTAGTGCCCTCAGTGCCAAGCCTCAATCTCCACCATTATCCCAGTCTGTTTCCTCTGCTAGCCCCTGCGACCAGTCTTCAATTTCCTCAAGAGAACTTGAGGCATGAGAAGTTATGAATTCAGAATCCTTCCTCTGGCCAGAGTGTTACATGTACATCCTGACTCATAATCTTAATGCCTACAAACTACTTAGATCACTAAAAACACCAGTGTTTAAACCTTATTACCAAAAATATCAATAGTATGAAATCATCATATGATGCATGAGATTTTTATGCACTAATCTGCTGCTGAATCACTTCAAATCAATATTCTAGAGGAATAAAATGTTTTGAACAGTCTTTTAATATTTGCAGTAATGGAACTTTTGCATAAATAGCATTTCATCAACTGCCCATTCAACCATGGACTCTGTCCTAGTACAAGACTTCACTTCTAATGTGTCTTATTGAGTGCTAGTATAGGTTGAATTGTGTCACCCAAAAAGATATGTTTATGTCCTAACCTCAGTACCTGTAAATGTGACCTTACTTGGAAATGGGGTCTTTACAGATGAAATCAAGTTATAAGGAGGTCATAGAGGATTAGGGTGGGCCCTGATCCAATGACCCATGACCTTATAATAGGGAAATTTGGACAAAGACAGGTACAGAAGAGAAAGCCACATGAAGACTAAGGCAGAGATTGGAGCAATGTGTCTATAAGCCAAGGAACATCAAGAATTACTGGCAACCACCAGAAGCTAGGAGAGAGGCATGGAATAAATTTTCTCTCAGAGCTTTCAAAAGAAATCAACCCAGCTGGCACTTTGATTTTGGACTTCTGCCATTCTGAATTGTGAATAAATTCTTGTTGTTTGAAGCTGCTCTGTTTGTGGTACCTTGTTCTGGCAGCCCTAGGAAACTAAAAAAGGTACCAATAGGGCATGTAAACAAGGCAAAGATCACCAGGATATTTTCTTTACTGTGATATGCAGAATGGCATTTTTTAAAAGAGTGAACAAAACATATAACAAAATAGGTGTGCTTTACTACATGGAAAGGCTAAAACTAGTTAATAATCCCTCCAATTCTTGAAATTCTATAATTATCTGACTCTTAAATCAGAAAGTTATGTAGTCAGGCAATTATCCACACAATTGGGTCCTCATGACTACTAAAGCTGGAACACACTGGAATGCAGAATGCTAGCCTTGGCGTCTGAGCTGGTAGCCTTCATTTGTGCTCCTTGGTGAATTGTTATCTGGGTATTTATACCAAAAAAGAGTTTTGGCCTGCATTAGCCATCATGTCTACAAAAATTGAGTTCAATGAAATCACATGTATTGCATAAACATGGCTTCATTTTATTATTTTTTTTTTCAGAAGCTAAATAACATACAATTCTTTAAAATGAGGAAACCTTTATTTCTCTTCTGAGGTACATATATTTCTAGCAAAAAAAAAAAAATTTTTAAACAAAGAAAATCAGAATAAATCACTCAACCAACAATATATTTTAACCAACAATATTTTCTTGGGTAGACGTGCTCCCACGAAATGGAAAAGAAAAAAAAAAAGTTTAAAACAAAGGGCTTGATTTGTTTAAGAAAAATATAAACAAAGCAAAACAGAAAAGGTCTCATCCCCAACCAAACACCACAGAAAATGTCAACATAGCAGAAAATGTCAACAGAGAAAATTTGTAATGTTTCTGTAAATCCTATTTGTTTCCCACAGACTTTAAGAATTTTTTCTTTTTAAATAAAATTGTTCTTTTTTTCTTTTCATTGCAGGAAAGAATATAAATCAATCTGGCATTGCCCTATAAAAACCAGATTTGCAGTAGACTCTCTCCACTAAACAGGAACAACAAAGTTGTGAAATTATCTTCCTTTTTCTAGGACTACCTTTTCTTCAAGGGCCTTAGAAAATGAATAATAGAGACTATTTAGTCTAAAGTCATTTAATACAGAACAAAATGAGCTGTGAATTTGTCTACCCTTCCCTTTGCCCAGTGCAATAGAGCAGAGTGGAAGGGCTCCCATTTACACAGCCCCAGGGTGCCCTTCCCATCATATTATCTATGTCTGCAGCATCTCTGCAGAATGGTTCAGAGCCAGCCTCTGGAGTGAGTGGATGGGAGCTAACATGTTTTCATTACTTACTAACCACGTCACCTTGGCAAGTTACTTAACCTCCTAAGCCTTCGTTTCCTTATCTGTTAAACAGAATAATAATATTACCTATTTCATAGGATTGTGAAGGGACATAAAAGAATGCAAGTACCAAACACATAATAGGAATAAACTCAACAAACCACCTATATATTGTTAATATAAACAATTTTAGGATATGGATAGTGAGAAAAACTTCTAACTTTTCTTCAGAGTCTCTCCTGTGCAGGTATGTTCATTTATTTGCTCCCCACCCCACTTCCTGACATTCTCATCTATTTTATTCTCACAACCCTTGTAATAAATAGCTACAGTTATGAGGTGATATGCCCTTCATAGAAGAGTTGTCTCAGCTACTGAACTTGACAGACGTTTAGCTTCCAATCGCCAATAAGCAGTGAGAGGCATTCAGACCTCTGCACCGATGCTAAGTCAGTGGCCTAGAGGAGTCACCGACATGAGTGAAGAGGACTGAGCCAGAGGCACAACATAAGTGGGAACCTTCATGTCTGCTCACGAAGAGATGAACATCTGGGAAGTCAGTGGTCACACGCGCACGCTGCCTGCCAAGACACTGGTACTTATTGGCCAAAGAACCAAAAGTCTCCAGAGTCTGCTGGTCCCCCAACTACTAAGCCTAAAAGAACGCACTGAATTGCAGCCATGCCAAATGCTTTACTCTAACCACAGACCAACACAAAAGAAGAAACTTAACTCTGGGCGATGCCCTTAAATGGTAATTAATGTGTCAGTGATCTCGGATCAGAGCTGTTGGGCCAGTATCAGTTTTCCTTAGATCAGATAGTCCTCTGAGTCTGTGATCCATCAGATCTACATGAAGGCATCAACTGTAGAAGGCCTTCTTATGTTAAGTCACAGTATATTTTCAACTTTTGGAGTTAATGTATTTGCCTTTATTTACCTTTATTCACCTAGAAGTAAGGCTGATCTTATTTTGGGAAGACTTAAGGATAAGTACTAGGAATGAAACAGAAATTATACTGAACTTGTGAATATTTGGAATGATGTGTCTTTTGGGAGGGCTCAATATGTCATTTTCATAGTTTGTGTTATGTACCATAAGAAACATCCCAGAAGATCAGTTTAGATAAAGATTGGAAAAAAAAATTACAAGGGAAAATTATCTCAGAATGAAATTTGAATACTTGTTATTTTACATTAACCACACTCTCATTAAATGAGATTTCATTTGTCAGTCAGGCATAATTTTTACAATTCAAGTCTAAAATTATTTTTTTAAACCAACTGGAATATAGTATAATAAAGAGAAATAATTGATTAAAATATTGCAAGATGCCTTATGAAATCTCTTGGCTTTGATGCATGAGCTGTAAATACTTTTCTAAAAAGACAAAAACATTGTCAGTTCAGAAGGACATCTCTGGTCATTAAGGAGAATTGCCCTCATAACCTACAATAGCGAAAAACAACTACCATGCTTTAATGAAATAAGAATGTATTGGAATTTTTCATTAAAGCTGTGCATAGTGACATGATCCATTCACATGTTGTATTCCCTTTGTGAAGTGAAGGCTAATGCTTCCATAATGAACTGCAAATAAGCAAGCAATTATATGCTCATTTAGTTATTTCCAGTATTGAAAATTTACTGCGATAGATGATAAAACACTAATACTTAATGGTATACCAAGGCTCTCAAAAAAGAATTATCTATAGAGACATCATAACCAGCCAAGATCACTTTTATGAAAACATCCAGTAATTTAAAAAGTACTGCTACATTAAGTGTTTATCTCACAATATATTTCAATTGATTTCTAGTGCCTCCTTTTCATGCAATATCCTTTGAACTTCTAGAGAAAAACTCTTAGAGAAAATATTTCCTTCAAATTTTTTGTAGAATTATATTTATGAACAGAATGATTTTTAAATGTCATTAAACAAATTGAAAAGAAATTTTTCATGCTGTGTTGATTGTTCTTTTCCACATGATGGAGACTAGATTTAAAACTAACTTAACTTCATCGAAATTCTATTTTAAAAGTGGAAGAAATCAAAGGCTTGTTTTGAAAATTATAAATTTTTCTCTATAGTAAGAGCAACAACATCAAAAATGTCACTGAATGCTTTCAAGGTAGCAGGCACAATGTCAAGTTTTGTACACAGCATTTTGACATCTCTATTTTGAAGTTGCAAAAAGTAACATGAAAAAAAACTTAAGTAACTTCCCCTGGTACCCAGTTATAGAAGTTGCAAAACTGAGGTTTAAAACCTGACTTCTGACTCGAAGCCTATGCCCTTAACCACTAAACTACAGCTTATAAAACTGAGAGCTTTGAAATGATGAATCTAAGGGTAGATGTGAAAACAATTAAGGTCACAAATAATATTTCCAGAAATCCAGCATGATCTGAAAAAACAACTTTTTTTCCAAATGGTAATCAAAATGCAAAGCTGTTATTACAGACAGAAATATTTTATATTTATGCCCTATTGATAAAAAGATCAGGACAGTGGTTAAATTTCTGATTTCCTTTGTTCTCAATTCTATCCTGCCTTCGAGCTTGTAATATATTTCTCAAGATTCTGTACACAGCCTCTTCTCTTCTAACCTGCAGCCCTATTTCCTTCTGCTTCCAGCTATTTTTGATGATTCCAAATTGTATAACTCAAGCTGCATCTACCCCTCTCCTGAGGTCCACTCCCTGACTCCCCACTGCTTCCTATATATCTCCACTGCGTGCATCACAGGTGCCATATCCTAAACAAGTCCAAGCAAAATTTATCATTGCTCTTCAAACCCGCTTCCCCCCTCCAGCATTCTATCTTCTTGATTAATGCCATCTTTACCCATCAACCCATCAGCTCTCCCAGATTTAAAACATCAGGGTCATCTTTTCCCCACCGAACTGGTTCAATTATATAAGCAATTGATTATTAAATCTTACACATTCTCTTTTCAAGGGGTTTCCTGCATTCACCATATCGCCATACCTATCTTGTTTCAAGCCTTTAGTATCTCTTCTCAAGACTATCACAATAGAATCCTAAATGGTTTCTAATCTCTTGCTCTCTAATTAATTCTCTAAAGAGTAGACACAATTTTTTTTTAAAGAGCAGAATGACTTATGTCACTCTACTCCGTAAAACCTTTCATAACTTTCCATTACCCATAGCATGAGGTCTAAATTCCTATGCAAGGGTTACAAGACTTTTCACAACTTATTTCCAACCCATCTTTTCCCTGAAACCCCATCTCTCTACTGCACTATTTGTATCTCATATCCTTGACATTCTGTTGTGCCAAACACAGATACGTCCATCCATACCTTAAAGCCTTTGTTCATGATGTTTCCTTGGTCTGGAAATGCCATCCTTTCTCTCTACCTGAAATTTGTCTTATTCTCTTAAATGACACTACTTCCTTGAAGCCTTCCTGTATCTTCCCATGTGGCATGAAGAGTAATCTCCTGTGTGTTTTCATGCCTCTTTTTACAAGCTTACCTAGAGCTATATTGTATCACAATTATTATTTTCTAGTGTCTGCTTCTCTTGCTCTACTACAACTTTCTAAAAAGCAGTAGCTATGACTTAATTATCATTGCATCCACATAAAATATTTGTCAAATGACTAGTATTTACTAAGAGACTTAGTGGTAAACCTTCATAATGTCAGATTTTTTTACAAAAGTAAAATTGGGGCGAGCATCACCTTAACACCAAAGCCAGACAAAGGCACCACAAGAAAAATAAACTATAGGCTAGTACCACTAATGAACATTGATGTAAAAATCCTTAACAAAATATTAGCAAATCTAATCCAATGACACATCAAAAATATGATCAAGTGGGATTTATCTCTGGTATGCAAGACTGGTTTAACATATGCACACAAATCAATACGATACATCCTATTAACAGACTGAAAGACAAAAACCATATGATCATATCAATTGACATGGAAAAAATATTTGACAAAGTTCAACATCTTTTCCTGATAAAAACTCTTAAAAGTTTAGGTATAGAAGGAAAGTTTCTAAACATAATAAAGGTTATTTATGAAAAACCCTCAGCTAACATCACAATGAATGGGGAGAAACTGAACACTTTTTTCTAAGATCTGGTACAAGGCAAGGATACTCACATTCATCACTTCTATGCAATATAGTACTAGAAGTACTATCAAGAGCAATTACAAGAAAAAAAATGAAAATATCTGAATCAGAAAGAAAGTAATGAAATTATCTCTCTTTGCAGATAATATGATCCCGTATGTAGAAAACCCCAAAGATTCTACCAAAAATCTGTTAGATCTAATAAATGAATTCAGCAAAGTTGCAGAATATAAAACCAACATACAAACATTTGTTGCATTTCTATACCCAAATAATGATCTAGCTGAAAAGGAAATTAATAAAATAATTTCATTTTTGATAGCATCAAAAAATAAAATACTTAAGAATAAATTAAACCTAGTAGGTGAAAGAATTGCACACTGAAAACTATAAAACATTGATGAAACATGTTTTGAATGACAAATGGGTCAAAGAATAAATAAAGAAGAAAATCAGAAGAATTATTGAAACAAATGAAAGTAGAAGCACATCATACCAAAATGTATGAGATACTGCAAAAGCAGTACTAAGAGTAATAAGTGCTTATATCAAAAAGTTGAAAGATCTCAAATAAACAGCCCAAGGAACTAGAAAAGCAAGAACAATCCAATGCCCAGATTAATAGATAGAAAGAAATAATAAACATCAGAGCAGAACTAAATGAAACAGAGGCCAAAAAATGATACAAAAGATCAACGAAAAAAAAGTTGGTTTTTTGAGAAGATAAACCAAATTGACAAACCATTAGCTAGACTTACCAAGAAAAGAAGAGAGAAGACCTAAAAAAAAAAAACAGTCAGAAATGAAAAAGGAGACATTACAAATGATTATATAGAAATACAGAGAATCATTAGGGACTATTATGAACAACTACACACCAACGAATTTGAAAATCTAGAGGAAATGGATAAATTTCTGGACATATACAACCTACCAAGACTGAGCCAAGAAGAAATAGAAAGCCTGAACAGATGAATAGCAAGCAACAAGATCAAGTCAGTAATCAGCAGATTCCCAATAAAGAAAAGCCCAGGACTGAATGGCTTCACTGCTGAATTCTACCAAACTTGTACAAAAGATTTAATCCTAGTCCTTTTCAAACTATTCCAAAAAATCAAAGCAGAGGGTGTCCTCCCAAACTCCTTCTGTGAGGTCAACATTACTCCAATATCGAAACCAGACAGAGGGCCGACCCTGTGGCTCACTCAGGAGAGTGCAGCGCTGGGAGTGCTGAGGCCGCAGGTTCGGATCCTATATAGGTATGGCCGGTGCGCTCACTGGCTGAGCACGGTGTGGGCGACACCAAGCCAAGGGTTACAATCCCCTTACCGGTCGAAAAAAGAAAACAACAAAAAACAAAAAACCAGACAGAGATACACACACACACACACAAGAAAACTAAAGGCCAATGTCCCTGATGAATTTAGATGCAAAAATTCTCAACAAAGTTCTAACAAACAGAATCCAACAGCACATCGAAGATTATTACACAAGATTATCAAGTGGGATTCATCTCAGGGATGCAAGGATGGTTCAACACACACAAACCAATAAATGTGATATACCACATCAACAAAACAAAGGACAAAAACAATATGATCATCTCAGTAGACAGAAAAATCTTGATAAAATTCAACATCCCTTCATGATAAAAACTCTCAACAAAATAGGTACAGAAGGAAAGTATCTCAGCACAATAAAAGCCATATATGACAAGCCCACAGCTAACATTACCCTGAAGAGGGCAAAATTGAAACTTTTCCTGTAAGAAAAAGAACAAGACAAGGATGCCAACTCTCACCACTCCTATTCAACATAGTACTGAAAGTTCTAGCCAGAGCAGTTAAGCAAGAGGAAGGAATAAAGGACATCCAAATTGGAAAAGAGGAATTCAAATTGTCTGTTTTCAGATGACATGATCTTACATATAGTAAAACCTAAAGACTACACCAAAAAACTCTTAGAACTGATATACAAATTCAGTAAAGTTGAAGGATACAAAATCAACATACCAAAATCAGTAGTATTTCTATGCACCAACAATGAACTAGCAGAAAAAGAAATAAAGAAAGCTAGCCCATTTACAATAGCCATCAAAAGAATAAAATACCTGGGAATAAGTCTAGCCAAGAAGGTGAAAGATCTCTACAATGAAAACTACAAAACACTGATGATAAAAGAAATTAAAAAGGACACCAAAAATGAAAAGACATTCCATGCTCATGGATTGACAAAATTAATGTGAAAATGTCCATACTGCCCAAAGTGACCTACAGATTCAACCCAATCCCCATCAAAATACCACTGACATTCTTCATAGAAATAGAAAAAAACAATCCTAATATTCATACAGAGCAACAAAATATCCCCAATAGGCAAAGCAATACTGAGCAAAATAATAAAGATAGAGGCATTACACTACCTAACTTCAAATTATACTACAAAACTATGGTAACCAAAACAGCATGGTACTGGCATAAAAACAGACAAATGGACCAATGGAACAGAATGGAAAGCCCAGAAATCAATCTATATACTTACAGCCAACTGATCTTTGACAAAGGCACCAAGAGCATACATTAGGGAAAAGACAGCCTCTTCAATAAATGGTACTGGGAAAACTGGATACCTATGTGTAGAAGAATGAAACTAGACCCCTATCCCTCACCATATACAAATATCAACTCAAAATAGATTAAAGACTTAAATGTAAGACCTGAAACTGTAAAACTTCTAGAAGAAGACACAGGGGAAATACTCCAGGACGTGGGACTACGCAAAGATTTTATGAATAAGACCTCAAAAGCACAGGCAACAAAGGCAAAACTAAACAAATGGGATTTTATCAAACTGAAAATTTTCTGCATAGGAAAGCAATCAACAGAGCAAAGAGACAACCTACAGAATGGGAGAAAATATTTACAAACTACGCATCTGACAAGGGACTAATATCCAGAGTACACAAGAAAGTCAAACAACCCAAGAGCAAAAAAATCAAATAACCCAATTAAAAAATGGGCAAGGGAACTGAATAGACATTTCTCAAAAGAAGACATACAAATGGCCAACAGGTATATGAAAAAATACTCAACATCACTAACCATAAGGAAAATGCAAATCAAAACTATACTGAGATATCATCTCATCCCAGGTAGACAGGCTTTATCAAAAAGACAGAAAATAACAAATGCTGGTGAGGATTTGGAGAAAGGGTAACTCTTATACATTATTGGTGAGACTGTAAATTAGTACAGCCACTATGGAAAACAGTATGGAGTTTTCTCAAACAACTACAGATAGAACCACCAAATGATCCAGCAATCGCACTACTGGGTATACACGCAAAGGAATGGAAAGCATCATGTCGGAGGGATACCTGCACCCCTATGTTTATCACAGCTCTACATGCAATAACCAGGATATGGAACCATCCTAATGTCCACTGACAGATGATTGGATGAAGAAAATGTGGTACATATGCACAATGGCATATTACTCAGCCATAATAAAGAATAAAATTCTGCCACTTACAGCAACATGGATGAGCTTGGAGAAAATAATGTTAAGTGAAAAAAGCCAGGCAAAGAAAAAGAAATATCACATGTTCTCACTCATAGGTGGGAGCTAACAAAAAAAAAGAGAACAAAAGAAAACAAAAACAGATGTTTGAACTGCTGAATAGAGTGGGAAAAACTGCGGTTACTAGTGGCAGCAGGGGATGGTGAGAGGCTGGTTTAAGGACATAAAATTACTCTAGTTAGGAAAAATAAGTCCTATTTGTGTACAATCGACCGAGGAATCTATAATTAACAATGTTTTGTTGTGTGTTACCAAATGACTAGAAGAGAGACCAATGTGCACATCTCAAAGAAATGACTGGTTTTTGTAAGGGATATGCTGATTGCCCTGAAGGGATCATCACACCTTGTATATATGTATGGAGATATAACTGTACCCCATAAATATGTACAATCAATATGTTTCAATAAAAAACATTTTACAAAAAGAAATCGAGGAGAGCACAAATAAATGGAAAGATATTTCATGTTCATGGATCAGAAGACTTAATATTGGTAAAATGTCCATACTATGTAAAGTAACATATAGATTTAATGCAATCCTTATCGAAATCCCACTGGCATTCTTCACAGAAATAGACAAAACAATACTAAAAATTTGTATAAAGCCACAAAAGACCTCAAATAGCCAAAACAATTCTGAGAGGAGAGAGAAAAAAAACCAAAGTTGGAGGCATTACATTAACTGATTTAAAATCGTATTTACAAAGCTATAGTAATCAAGACAGTACAGTACCAGCATAAAAACAGAAAGCCCAATGAAACAGAATAGGGAGCCCAGAAATAAATCCGACTATATGAAGGTTCTTCAAAAAGTTCATGGAAAAATAGAATAGAAATATAATACTCACCCACTAGGTGGCTTTTGTTCAGGTTTTGTGAGGTATCGGCCATACTTTTTGTAATATTTGCATACACGTATTTTTATAGATCTATTTTGCTACTTTTCTGCTAAAATGACCTGGAAAACATTTTTGTGGCATTTTCTTCTTACAGACAATCAGCATGATAAAGTGAGAAGGGAGCAAGAAATTTGAGAGTGTATCTAAAGGAGTAATTACATGAACATAAAATTTTTTCAGACAATAGAAAGGAGTAGAGAAGAAGACAATAAGGGATGGTGAAAAGGTCATAGGGTCAATGGATTATAGGTCCTGGTAGGGTCAAAGAATTGTTGAAGTGAAGATACCAAAGGCAGTGAACTGGGGAGAGAGGAGGTGGTAGTCTCAGAGAGAAATGCTTGAAATTGAGATTATAGACAGTTGCATTGCAGTTCTTACATTAGTGCTATAATTGGAGGAAAGCTTCTTCCCCTTTCCTGATGTGGAAAGGAAGCTTAACTACTGGCCGCTCTCTGTGACTTAATTCACTCTACCCTTGTGCGGGTTAACTGACTTATACGAATGGTGAATTTGGAAGAACAAAGCCCATGCTTCACTTGGTTCTGCCCTTTATTCTCCTTCTTGGGAACACCTCCTCTCAGAAAGGACAAGTTCTCTTCTGTCCTCTATGCTGTAAGGTATGCAGTACCCTAACCCTGTGGTGACAGAAGGAAGAAGACAAGTCTACCCCTATTCAATGCTGCGAGGGAGAGTGGGTAAATCGCCTAATTCTTGAGTTCCAAATTGGACGTTCACATGGGTTATTAACCTAAAATTCCCCATGGCAATTGGGGGAGGAATTGCTGCTGAGAGTTTGAAACTCAAAGCTGACCCTATTCTGGAATTTATGCTTTTGGGAAGTGACAGAATATCCAGCTAAAAATTTCAATTAGGTAGGACAAGCATGAGTCAAGTATGTAAACCTAGGAGCCATACAGGAGAGAACATTCTTTCTGGTGACTAAACCAGAGGGATAAACAAGACTGTTCTGAAGCTGAATAGCAGAAGTATCTGCACTATCAAAACAAACAGAAAGTCATTTAGGATCTAGTACATCTGCATCAAATACTGGAAAAAAGAACATGGTTTTAGAGCAAAACAAAGTTTCCAGTTCTACCTTTGCCACTTGATTGTAAACCTTTTTAAACCTCATTTTCTCATCTATAAAATGGTGTACTAGTGGTAATGAACGAGTCCCATAGGATTCCCATTCACCATCAGCCAACATGTGAGAGGCCGACTTAGGGGGAATCCCTGACCCGTGTGGGTCTGAGTGTTCACTAGTATAGAATCACCCATCACATCCACCAGATAGAACCTAAAGGAAAGTCTTGCCTTGACTGGAAGACAGAGGTAAACTCCCAATGGACTCAGTGATCGACTGAGGGCTGGGGTTTATATAGGTAAACATATCAAGGAGACAGGATGGAGAGTCTTCAAGCATGACAGACAGTCACTTTCTTACATCACCTATGGCACCAAGGTCTCATCTGGTTTCCATTCCATGATGCTATCTTTGAGAGATTTATTGGGGGAGACAGGATGTAGGATCCTCAGTCATAAGGGTCAGCTGCTTGTGATACAATCCTAGTTAATCGTTAAGGGCTAGCTACAAAGGGAAAAAACAAAGTTAGTTCTACAGTGTATACCTGAGTGTGGGGGGTTTTCTATGTTGTCACTAACACCAGATTTGCCAGGATATTACAGAGGATTTATTTCTGATAAATGTGTTTGCAACATACTGAAGTATCTAATGTTTACAAGGTAGTCACTAAACTGTACATAACAATGGAAGCTAGAAAATGTCTCCTTATAAAATGGGAGTAGTGATAGAGATTGAAAATGATTATGGTGTGACTTAAACCTATGCCAAGAAGAGAGAAATACAGGAAACTTGCCTCAGTTGTATTTAGTTTATTTCCTTTACTTGTTCCCTATAACATAGGGAAATTTAGTTCAGTCTTAAAACTAAATATGGACAATGTGGGGAAAGTGGAGCTTCCTGAAAGAGAGGAAAGCTGGTGTTTGTGGACCTGGATAGTTAAGGAGTGACAAGTTATGCAGTGTCATCAAGGAGACAGTATGGCGCAGTATACAAAGAATGACTTGCCCCTACAGCCCTGGGCCCTGATAATAGTTCCACTCTTTTCTATCAAAATACAGAGGAACATTTACTAGAGACATTTAGTTTCTCTCTAGGTATCTCTAAAGCTTACTTACGTAAATGTTATGTCCATGATTATTTTAATTAATATTTCTTCAAGGATTTAATCTAGAACATGACCATGGCTTTCCTCAAGGATATACTCATTGACTGTCTCAGGTACAAAGCACACCTTTTTGAGTTCACTTGGATGGTACACATATATTTTATTCCAAGGACCTTTACTGACATACACAGTCATTAGGAAAACATAACATTTGGAGATTCAGATTTACCTAAAAGATAAATTGAGAACTTTTTTTCTTTAAAAAGGGATTTGGAATAGGGTTTCTTCTGCCAACTCTGCTGCACGTCATCACAAACACATTTTTTAAGAACTGTTAAATACTATGTATAACTCCTTCTGCAAGGTCTTGTGGAGAATAACTGACTGCTCCCAAGAAATTTACAATTAGGATGGGATAGACTTACATAAACAACTAACTGTAACTCAAAAACTTTAAATCAATTTAAAATAAGGGTGCAAGAAACATGATGTAAACATGAAAAGGAGGGAATAATACATTCTGATTGAAATATTAGTGAAGATTCAGGACTTGTAATATCAGCTGACCATGAATACACCAGAAGAAACATTTCGATTTACGGTGTAACAGCCTATCTTCATGGCCTGTTCTGATCCCCTGCCATCCCTTTCACTGGTTTGGTTGATGTACCCAAAGCCTCGTTGCTATGGGGTGCGTCAGCCAACAGTTCACATGGCCAGCCTTCCCTGGAGGAGTACCCATGGGCAATCAAAGCTGTGCTGCCTCCCCTTGCTTCCTTGACAGTGTTCAGTAATTGATTGAACAGGGACAAAAGCCCTTGTCTCAAGGTGGGATAATGTCTGTGGTGCTGTCTGAGTGAGCAGGACTGAAGCCACTTGGGATGTAGGCAAAATTTTACAAGACATGGTTTTTGTGTTAGCATGCATTTCTCTGAGTTCCCTCTTTTTCCCTACTTATTTGATATTTTGAACCTTGGTTATGGGGCAAGATGACATTATTTTCATAAATATGAAGTTGTTTTCCAGTCAACCTGGAGCTGCAGACTTGCAATGAGACATATACTACCCAGACCTTAAGAAAGCAAGGAAGACATCAGTAAAGCCATGTGGATTCCACCCCTCTAGCAGGACCCTGAGATAAGAGAACATGAAAACAGATGGAAGCTTGGAAAGACCTTGCACCTGGCTCCTTGCATGGAGACCCCGCAGCTCACATCCCTCTCCCTCTTGCTTTTCACTCCCATGTTCCATTCCCTCAATTCCTCTTTACAAACCTCTCAGTAAATCTGAGTTAGGGAGATGGCTTTAGCCTGGCCATCCTCCTTCAGGTTTACTGGAGAAATGAGTTAGCCCAACATCTCGCCTCAGGTCACCGGTATTCCCAAATAAAAGCTGACTTCAATTTTCAACAACATTTGACTGTTGAGTTGTTTATTTTTGTTTGGGGCAGGCAGCCAGACTTGGGTTCGGTAACAAGATTTTGACAAGCCTAAGTCAGGAGCTGAATGCCCTGGGATAACAGATTTTGGCAAGCACAGCCAGCGTTTTTATTTGGGGCAGGCAGCTGGACTTGGGCTATTAACAGTGCCATTTACATTCTCCATTGGACCAAGCTGCCACTAGAGAGTTCCTGAAACCACATTCTCCCATAGCTCCTCCTTCCTCTTCTGTATACTGTTTCCCTCTCTAAGATTTTACTCTGAAGGCCCCAGCTGCACTGCCTTGAGCTGGGAAATTGTGCCTGAGAGTGACGCTGGGCTGCTGGTGCAAGGGCAGTGAAGTGTGAATCTGGATGAAGCAGAGCTCATCAACACAGGGCACTCTCCTGTGAGACAGAGTCGCATGTCCTGGCAAGAGCCTGATGTACTGCTGGGAAGGGTCCCAGAGGCTTGGAAAAGTGCTAGCACCTACTAAACAAACAGCAATACTAGAACTGCACTGGCAGAGTGTGGAAAGTGATTAAAGGCTCAGGGGAGTGGGCTTGCTGTAATGGATCTGTTATATAATGTCCCCAAAATGCACAACTGGCTGTGTTTCTTGGAAAGCCCAGAGGACTCTGTTACCTGGTGGTCTGGTGGCTGAGAGAGAAGGTGGGAGTTGATCTTGAGGGCAGCAAAACTTGCCTCCAGGGTGCATTTGAAAGCTCTCCAGGGTACATTTCAAAGAGAGACCTGGTGAGTGTGGCCAGATGGATGCAGTCTGATTACAGATCAGCTTTCATTAAAAAATAAAAGTATATTGTAAATGAACATGAAAAAAATAGGAAGGAATTTAAATCCTTTCAAGATAATCAGTAGGAGCGGAAGATTCTGAATTAATCAGCAACACTCTCTCCTCCTTAGAGAAAGGCAGCAACAATGGATGTTCATTCAATCCAGAGAACTTTGTGTCTGGGTCAAGTCTGGACCTACATCACACAGTGCTGTCCCCTGTTCAGCCCAGTGATCTCAAAGTGGGAGATTAGAGACTTGGCATGTAAGCATGAGACTCTGGAAGCAGCACAGAGCAGAACCTCACATGACTGTAAAAGCTCTAACCTACCAGGAAGGAAAACATTGTAGATGGTACTGAGTGTACCATAGCAAGAGCAATTACAGCCAGAGTGATTACAGCCTCAAGGATCAGTGCTTCTGTTATTCTGACACCGAAGGAGGATTTGGAGTCACTGACACATGGTGCATTGGGAGGGAACATAATGTTGGCCCCAGAGGAAGGTGCTCTGTAGCCATGAAAAATACGATCCTCCTCCGTATCAACATCTGTCACCTTTGCTTATGCCCAGAGTGTGGTTACTGTTACTTTTTTCAGAATACAGTATATTTTAAACTTTTATTTTAGGCAAGATATCACACACACATCACCCATCAACCCTCTTGCAGCATTTGCTGAGACATATGGGAAGAGGAGTGAGGAAAAAGGGAAACAAGAGCAGAGCCAAGATCGGTTCTCATCAGTTAACCCAGAGTTCACCCAGGATGAAGTTCTAGGAGCAAAAATGTTTGCAAACACAAGAAATGTTAGTTGTTTTTATAAGACTCTTGATGTAGATTCTGCCCAACTGCTGCCATACCTGTGTTTGAAGATAATATAAATCAGTACAACATATACAAAATAAAGCAGTCCTTTTGTACACCCTAGCAGCTCCACTCCAAGCACTAACTTGTATGCCTTTAACTATTATTGAAACTTCCATGTTAATAACTTCTATTTGAAATACACTGGGGCCTATTGTCATTTTTCTTAAAAAAAAAAAAAAGGAACTGAAAAAATAAAGTTGGTTGATTTAACTTGTCTTATTCCTAGGTTTTCCTATTAGGGTAAAGCAGCCACAAAATAGCACCACAATCCTTTGTGATCACATGCCAGCCATCTAGCCTCTCTGAGACAGATTTGTCATCTGAAAGAATGATTTCCTCTACTAATCAGCTGTTTTCCAATCTGGCATTTACTTTCCCTCTCTCACCAGTGTCAGTATGATGCCACAAGGAGTTGGAGCAGGAGCTCCTGAAGATGGACCACATCTCAGTGTTGTGAGTGATTATTTCTTTTCCCCCTTAGAAAATTCTGATTTTTTTTTTCCTCAGAAGTTCATTTGTATAACTTCAGGATCAAGGCAAATGCTTTTCTCCTTGAATGTCCTTTGGCGTAGCTGATCAGCCACAGACTGGTCCAATGAAAGAGACAGCAGTAATGTCAATATATTTTCAGCATCTTTTAGAATTTATTTCTTTTAATGCTTTCTTTTCAGAGCGCATGACTCAGTTAAAATTAGCTCAAAATTAGGACATTTACTTCTGTTCCCCATAGTGGGAAAGACTGCTATCTTGGCGCGCGGGGGGGGGGGGGGGGCAGACCCCCCAATTCAAAAAAACTAAAAATGCTAGGAAAAATAAGAAATATTCGTTTAATGCAAAGC
>NW_007726741.1:105238-176742 GCF_000696425.1 Galeopterus variegatus
GGGGGGGGGGGGGGGGGGGGGGGGGGGGGGGGGGCAGACCCTCCAATTCAAAACAACTAAAAATGCTAGGAAAAATAAGAAATATTCGTTTAATGCAAAGCCTGGAAAATGAGAAAGTTAAGGAAATTTATAGGGCCCAAACCACAAAAAAGCCACAAATCTAGAAAGTTGAGCATGTGCTGAAGTTGGTGATCTCTCTGCAGTCTTGGGTCAATCAATCCCCATAAGCCTTTGGCTTAAAGAACCGTAATGAAGTTAGAAGACAAAATAAAGACCACTTATCTGTGAAAAGTTGGACCAAAAACCCAGATAAACACGGTGTCTCCAAAAGTCAAGACCCCCAATGCATAAAGTTAAAAATCAAGAAATATAAACAGCAGAGGGAGCAGGTAAAAAAACTTTATTTATCTCAGCCCTAGGTAGTAACAGGGACTGGGTGAGTGGAACTACCTCCTGAGAATTCATAACCACAAGCTCCTGAGAAGCACAACCACTCATGTGGGCTTGGGGCTGGAGTTCACATTTCCAGAAAGGCCCCACAATCCCAAACTGAAAGTTCAGTTTAAGGTGCTCATGACTGGCAGTTTCTCCAGGCATCTGGCAGAACCAAAAGTAAATCCTCAATGGAGAAAAGCATTCTCACTTTAGGCCACTTAAAATTCCTAAGATTAAATTGGGTCAAATGGGAGTTTACCAGGTTCCCAGAGTTTGGGGGATTAAATGTCAGTTTGTGTGGGAGCCAGTGACTTGGGCTTTGGATCTCTGCACAGTGGAAAAAAAGGAAAAGAAACCCGAGAGCCCCACAGAGAGGTGCCATGTTCAGAGAAAGTATAGCCTAGAGGAAAATCAGTGAGGCAAAATCTCAAAGGAAATTTAAGATAAAACCTGTGTTCATAATGGTTCTGAGTGGGGGGAAAATTTAATAATAATAGTCTCCTTTTAGAAGTTCTAACCATAGGCTGGCCCATGTTTGGGCCTGGAATTCAAAAGTAAGCTACTTACAAGGTCATGAAAGACCTATGCCAATAAATTGAATTCAAATGGTCTGTTGCAGGTTGGGATCTCCAGAAGCAGGACTGAAGTAAGGGACTGAGGTACATGTTATTTATTAGAGATCAAAGGCTGTGAAGGGAAGGAAGAGAGAAGAGAACTGGGCAGAAAGAGAAGATGAATACTGATGCAGGCCCTACCGAGCCCAGGCCAACCAAGCAGGGAGATCTGAAGGGAGTGTTTCATGTCAGGATGTCCCAAGTTGGGCCGTAACAGCCAGGCCATTATATCTGCTTCCTGATCTCAGATGCCGTGGTTCTTGGAAGCTGAGGAAGACCCCAAGTGGCTAAGAGCTGAGGCTGTCCATTTAACATATCCCCATAGTGGCGCAAATACTTTCTTGAAGGGGAATCTGAATGCTGCCTCTCCATGTCCACCACATAGTATCAGATAGATGGTACCCTCTGGATCCCTGAAGTAGAAAATATTTTCTGGGGGAAATTTTTCTTAATTTATGTCTCTTGGATTAAGTTCAGCAGAGTATGAGTTCAAAATAATAAATTTTCAAACATGTAAGCAAATGAACCTGCAAGAGAGGGAATCAGAAAAAATAAAATAAAATGTTTAGATGCCACACCACAAGACTGCAATCCTGAATATAAACGTTAGTTCATACACATTTTAAGAGTAAAATATATTGAAAGTATGATCAAGAAACAAAAGCCTATGAAGTTGACTGGGTGACTTTCACACTTCCATGTAGCTAAATTTGGAATTCTAGTAGAAATTAGTAATTTTTGAGGGGAAAAAAAGTTAGCAAAATTGGCCCTAATCAAAATTTTAAAAAGAAAAGTCCTAATAAACCATTTTCCATAAAAGAATTAGAGAAAACTATAAAATGACTCTCAGGCTAAGAAGCACCACGCCTATACAGCTTCACAAGGGAATTGTATTGCATTTTTCAAGACCAAATAATACTAAAGCTACTTGAATTATTCTAAATCCAGAAGAAGGGAAAGCCTACACATTCTTTTTATAAAACAGATTAACACGTGTCAACATATGTTAAAAATTGCAGATAAAAGAATAGATATGTCCTCTTGCAAAATTGGCATAAAAATCTTTAAATTAGCAAGAAGATTAGCAAGCAGAGTTCAAAAACACATTTTAAAATGTCATGATCATCTAGAATTTATTACAGGACTCTGAGGTGATTTAGCATTGGGAAATCCATTAATATATGTATCATATCAAAAGAACTAAAAAGAAAAATAATATAATTTTTAATAAAATTTTGACAAAATTTTACCTCACTAAAAAACTCAATGAAATAGGAATTTATAGATAATTTACTTAAACACACACACTCAAACACTCACACACAAACACAACATACCTCAGCCCCAAGACCAGAATCTTCATATAATGGAAAATCACTGGAAGCTTTCCTGAAAATATTTGAAATAAGACAAGGATCCACTATCTTTACTACAATTTAACCTGGGACTGGAAATACAGTATTAATTTACATAATCAGATGAAAGGTAGTAAGTGAAAGCAAAGCATAAAATTCGAAAGGAGGAAGAAAAAATATCTCTATTTTCAGATAACAAATATCTGGAAAATTCAAAGAATCCATGGGAAAACTACTAAAAACTGTAGAAGAATTTAATAAAGTAGCAGAATATAAAGCTAAAATACAGAAATCCATAGCCTTTATGTGTTTAAACAAAATTTAGTCGGAAGAAATCATAAAATAGATTTACTACACTTTTTACTACATTTACTTTGCTAAAAATAAAATACCTAAACATGAACTTAAAATGAGAAGTGCAAAACTTACTTACATGAGTAAAACTACAAAGCATTCTGGAAAAAAACACAAAAGTAGACCTGAATGAGTGGAAAGACACATCAGATTCTTAGCTTAGAATATTCAACATCATAAAAATGTCGATTCTCACTGGGGGGATTTATAAACTTAAAACGATACCAATAAAATACCATCGTTTGTCTTAAGCTACAGTTAATTTAGCTTATTTATAAAAATAAATAAAAATAAAAGCCTTATGAAAGAAAAGCAGTGGGGAGAAAGATGACCAGACCAAACTTTAAAGCATGTTATAAAGACTCTAAACAGTGTGGTATTAGTGAATAAATAGACACACCAGTGAAATAATTCAGTATATCTGGGTATAGATCAAAAGAAATGTGAAATCTCCATATATGATAAAGGTAACATCTGAAATTGGGGAATGGGGGAGGGAAGGACTTTTAATAAGTGCAGGTCAACTGAATAGCTAAATAGCAAAAGATGAATTGAATCCATTCTTCACACTACACATCAGATAAATAGCAACTGGATCAGTTAACTAAATATGAATAGTAATTCTAATGGGTATGTATTTTATATAGATACATATTTGTTTCTTCAGATTTCATTGACAATTGCTTTGAAAAGTGAATTGGCCAAGCAAATAAACCACTACAACCTTAAAATTACCACCTACCAAATATTTTTGATGATTTGATTATATGATAAAGTACACAAAGTCTTACTAATTAACGATTTTAAACAATAAACACTCAAATAATAAATGGGGAGGTGAGAAGAATAATGAAAACACGTTATTGTGTCTATTTGATGATGGCTAGATACATGAAATGCTTTTCCAAAGGTTGGTCATAGAATACTGGAAATTAATACATTAACAATGTAATAAATTAGCAATTCATCTAAAGAACAAACTCTGTCAAGAACATTAGATGCTATGACTTACATACAAACATATCTCTAGCATGTGGTAGTCACACAAATTATGGTAAAAAACCAAAATTACAAATCATTGCATACTACTAATCAATGAAATTCCCAAAGAAGCTCTTTTTTAAATATTTAAATGCAGATTCCATTACAAATTGAAAAGAATCATAATTATGCTTCTTAAAATGTATTCTACAATTAGGATTCTATTATTTCGGAATGAACTTCCCCTTTTCTTTCCCTTCTTCACCTCAGAGAGTCAGTCACTATTACTGATCCTGTATAACTTCTACTGCCCAAAATAAATCATAGGTTTTAATAATCACTTTCCTATGACTTAAAGCCTCAAATTAATCCAAAATTATGTTAGACACAGTGAATGGCCAGGGTGCTCCAAAGAAACTTTTAGGAGATAAAAAAAAATCCAGATAGAGTTCTGTCATGATCTCAATCAAATAAGACCATTGAAGCAACTGTACCCAATGAGGTGAAAGAAGACAGGACACATTTTCCCACAGATTCTGCAATAATTGAATCTAGATGGAATGCAGACCTACATTCTTTTGTGTCTATTACAAGTTATAGCAAGTAACCACTAGTCTGGTTATTGTGATTTTGAATAGCTTTCTGTACCAACATCAAAAAGATTCATGTTTAAATGTTTCAATGCTCATCTTGTGTATTATTCTGTTGCTTTGCCTCCCACGGATTTGTCACCCCTCTTCCCCTGGGTGACGGAGCCACAAAGGATTACTCAAAGCCCATCTCTTCTGAGAAGTGAGAAGCCCCGAAGGGGTTAATCTCCCAGAACCTTCAAGAGAGAGGCATTCCTTCCATTTGGGAAATTAACCCCTAATTGGGGTTCTCTTCCCACATTTATTCTCCAGACCAGGAAGTTATAGGAAGAGAACATAGGTGGGGTTATAGTTTAACAATATAGGCTGGTAACATTTAGTAAAACAAGCAAGGTGACATTCCATAATGCAATTTGCAAGAGGTTAATTAAGTCAATCCACCAACAAAAGCTTGATCTTAGCAAACATTCTCTCTCCTTACTGCAATTTCCCAGTATCTTTACATATCAATCAGTAACCTGTCTGTCCTTTGAGCCAGAAATCTTACTGTGGTACAATTCTTTACCTTATAACAGAGACTATAGTCTGGAGAAAATTTCCTGTCTTTGCAAGGTCAACATTTTATATGTACTTTTAAGAAGTTAGGCTAAACCTGAAATTACAAGAAACTAGGCCCTGTGAAATATATTTGCTTTGTAAATATTGGTATACTCCACATTATTCCATTTTCTGCTGCTTATACAGAATAACTGAAACTGGGTAATTTATACAGAAATGAATTTATTTCTTACAGTTTTGTAGGCTGGGAAGTGCAAGGTCCAGATGACACATCTGGTGAGGGGCTTCTTGGTGGTGACTCTTCACAGTGACACAGAGTGTTACATGGCAAGAACGGGCTGAGCAAGAGAGAGCTAACTTTCTCACTTGCTCTCCTTATAAAGCTATCAGAACCATGCCCCTGACAACCCATTAAACTATCAACCCATTACTCTATGAATGGATTAATCCATTTATGAGAGCACAGTCCTCAAGATCCAATCACCTCTCAAAGGCTCCACCTTTCAAATACCATTATTGGATTTCCCACCCTCTTCACACTGTTGCAGTGGAGATCAAGTTTCCAGTACATGAACTTTGAGGGGACACATTTGACCTGTAGCATTTTCTCATTACTAGTAATGCCTTCATCTTGAAACCAAATATTCCACTCCAATACAAGCCTCCTACTCTCTCCCTACTTAGAACTGTAATTTGTTAACATTAGTATTGCTAAACCTGGAAATTAGAGGTTATAGACAATTCACCCACTAGAAGAAAATCTTTTGGCATTTTGGCAGATGTTTCCACTCTCTTTAAGTAAATCCTCCTTATTATGCCTTTCTGAATTTCATAAAATCTGTTGTTCTTGCTTTGAGCTTTTGCAGGTGGAAAACCTTGAAACTGTGTGCAGTAGCCTCCTGAGAGTAAGTGAGGAAGAATGAGCTTGAATCAACAGAAAATCATGACTGACTGCAGTGGATTGAATTGTGTTCCTCCAAAGTTGAATGTGTGGAGGCTTGGTCCTCACTGTGACAGTGTTGATGGTGGGAAATCCTATTATGGTAATTGAAAGGTAGGGCCTTTAAGAGGTGATTAGATTCTGAGGACCGTGCCCTAGTGGATTAATAATGGTCATAGGTGTAGTTCTGAGGGCTTTAAAAGGAGAGCATGTGAGAGTCTTTCTCTCTCTCTCTGCTTCTGCCATCTCACAATGTGATACCCTGTGTCACTGAAGCCACCACCAAGGAAGATCCTCACTGGATGTGTTTCCTGGACTTTGGACTTCCCAGTCTCTGGAACTATAAGCAAAAAATTTTGTTTTCTTAAAATAATCCAGTTCCAGATATTGTGTTATAAGCAACAGAAACAGACTAATACACTAACTAATCCAATAGCAGATTGTTTCATTATTAGACAGAGAATTGATAAAATGCATTAGAAACCTGTGAAATAGCAACACATTTAAGGCCCTTGGTCCCAACCTGCCTTCCTACACCTTTACAACTCTATAAATTCTGCTTCCTTAATAAATTCAGGCTCTTAGTTTTGAATTTTGAGGCTCATCTTTGACTCCTCCCCATTGCTCTCTCCATAACATATAGATCAATTGGTCTTCCTGACTTTTTTCTCATACTGTCTGTTATATCCATCTTTCCATTAAATCCGATGGTTTACGTACACAGTACACACCCTCCAGAAAATGATGCAAAGGGAATTGGACACATCATGTTTTTTCTTTTGATGTGAAAATCTTGTTGAATTCGGCAATCCTTGCACCCCAATTTTTTTAAATGCCTCTATTTTTGGCATGTGAATTTAACTTTTTCATATTTATATCACTCCTCAAACTACTTACTGGCAATGTTCTTTTGTTGGATACGTGTTATATATTTGGATTGTTTACTTTTAAAAAAAGGGGGAAGGAAAGAAAAGAGAAAAAGAAAAAGGAAAAACCCAGGTTGGTAGAACTTGGGCTTAGTAAGCCACATTTAAACCCCTCTCTCCCAGCCATATAATGAGGGTACTTCAAAGAGTTCATGGAAAGATTCATATTATCTCTTATTTCTATTTTCCACAAACTTTCTGAAGTACCCTCATATTCAATACTTTCCAGTAATATAAAGTCCAAATTCCTTTCCATTATATTCAGGCCTTTTCCCACCTTTCCCTCTTAGTCTTATATTCCACTACATACATAATATGCTTAGCTTGGAAGTATGCCTGCTTCACTTAACTCCTGCTTTATTATTTCCACAATAACAAAGCTTTTGCACATTACCAAGGTAGTTAAGTATTTCCCCCCGCAAACTCAAATAGTTTCTGGGTTCTACTATACTCACCCACTCACATCCTAACAATGGCTTTGTCAGCAGAATTGCATTCATTGAAGAGGTGGTGAATCACTTTAGACTCCATAAACACGCAGCTGGCTAAGTAACCACTCACCTACTAAAGCTGAATATTTATGTGAATGAAACAGGGAAAGTCTGCACATCATTTTGCTTCCTTCAGTAGAGACCAGATAACCCTAAAGGAGAGATAATCCAAGGTACCTCCACTTTTTCTTAGGCCCAGTACTTTCTGTATTGGTCATGAGGACATACTTTACATCATTCATCTTTATTTTATTAGCTTTGTGGGTTATAGCTTCTTTTGTATTTTAATCCACTTTCAATTTGACAAGTACATTTTGGACATGTGATTTTAACTCAGCACCATGCTGGGCTCCTTGGAGTCACAGATGTATAATATGGAGTCACAGATGTATAATATGGGATTTTTGTATGCTTATAAGTTAAAAAAAGAAAAAATACTAGAAGTATCAGGAATATTTTTTACCTTGAAAATGCATTATTTTGAATAATATTGGACAGAAGTATATACTTTTAAACAAAAGGTAGGAGAAGAATGTGACTACCAAGCTAGGTTTTGATGAATATTTGTGAATGCAGAAATACAGTCTACTCCTTTGCTTATCAGTCACCATCCAGTGAGGAAAGTGTCAACCATTCTAGGCATTTTTAACAAAGGGATTTAATCCAGGAAATTGGTAACAAATGCGTTACAAAGGCTGGCATAGCAAAAGAAAGACAAGGTGTTACCCAAAGATTGGGAAGCTGCTACCACTGCTGGGGTAGCATCATTGATCCTACTGGAGATTCAGCCACTGCAGCTGAGAAGGAGCTGCCCCCAGTACCTTTACTGAAGACCTCTGTGCTAACTCTATGGAGCAACTGTTGCTGAGGCTGCTGGATTCGAGGCCACCATTGGGGAACCTGAAGTTGCCTGCCACTACCAGAGCCTGGAGCAAAAGAGTGTCTCCCAGAGATGCTGCTGCAGATTGCTGATCATTTTATTGAGAGTGTGGTGACAGCAGCCTGTCAGCTTGCTCGGCACAAGTCCAGCACCCTGGAGGTGAAAGATGTCCAGCTACCTCCAGAGCACTAGTGGAACATGTGGAACCCAGGTTTTGGCTCTGAAGAAATCCGACCCTACAAAAAAGCTTGCACCATAGAAGCTCACAAACAGAGAATGGCACTGATCCAGAAGGCAACCAAGAAATAACACACAGAAAGGTCAGGGGATGGACAACAATTTATTTGGAGATACTTGAGCTGAGACCTTAGCCATCTCATTCTTGGAGTTTTTAAAAAATGTTTTACAGAGAAGCATATATTTTTTTATTAACAGTGCAGCAATATACATAATGACTGAGAGGATCTGCCAAAAGAATAAAGCCTCCTACC
The DNA here is from genome assembly GCF_000696425.1 of Galeopterus variegatus. NCBI lineage: Eukaryota > Metazoa > Chordata > Mammalia > Dermoptera > Cynocephalidae > Galeopterus > Galeopterus variegatus. Next base: position 113,854 of record NW_007726741.1, read on the forward strand.
CAAAATTTTGGTCCCTTGTCCCTGGCATCTCAAAGAGGAGCAATGTTTCTTCCAGAGAAGATTTTATCTGTGGTTTATTATGTAAGTGATTGAATATGGGACAAAGCATTATGGTCTTGCTGGGTGAGATAGTATTAGCAGGATTTGTAGAGGATTTTGTTTTCTTCTTCCTTCCCCTCTTCCCTGTACTTTGTAATGTCAGTGTTTATGTGAACATGACTTTCACTTGCTTTTCCAAAATGAAAAAGTTATTGATCAAAAGAAAAAAAAAAGTGTTTCCCTTCCTCCTGCCTTCTAATATTGCTTTAACACTTCCATCAGCACCTATCTGTAATCCAACCCTCAAGGGATTCTAGGAAAATGGTTTCTGTCTTTCTGGAAATGGAGAGGGCATGGTAGGGAGGATTTGTGGCTGAGTATTAGCAGACAGTAACTGGCACACATACAGATTTTTAAAAGACGATAATGAGGTAGGGATGATGTCACTAAAACAGGCTTGCATCTTAATAGGTCTGGATTGTTACCCAGTAAAAAATACCTATTAAAAAAACTGTACATAGTTTCTAGAAAATAAAAAGATTTTCTTAGAGAATAATACATAATAAAAGACACATTTGACTCTAGCTAGCTTTTAGTAAACGCTGTTTACTAAAAATATAAGTAAAAACCAAGTTTATTTGGTTTACCATTGAGCCAGTCTTCAGAGTTGAAGACATTTTCTGATGTGGAACATTACTTCTTAGTGAAACAAGAAGGTAAAAGACACCATTCATTCATCCATTCAGCACTTCGGTAAAGATGGGCTACCCACATTGTTCTGACTTCTGTGGATAGTGCAATGAGGACAGCATGGTCTCATCAACTCCACAACTGAAAGTCTCCTAGTAAAGAATTAGAGCTTACCGTAATGTGGTATCACAGATGAGTGTACAAAATACAACAGGGCATAAAGATGGGGTGAAGGAGAACATGAGAGGGCAGAAGAAATAAAATGTGCAGAGCCACAGATGCATGAAAAAAATTTGATGGGTTTGGGAAGTATTATCATTTTTTAGTATGAAAAGCTCTAGAGTAACCGGTATTTTTCTTTTCTTTTTACACAATGACTTTTAGTTTTCAGTGCAAATAGGAGAAAAATAAAATTATTTTCAATATCATTTCTTTTTAAAATTGTATATATTTACAGAGTACAATGTGATGTTTTGATATATGCATACATTGTAAAATAATTAAATCAAGATAATTAAAATATTTATTGCCTTACATACTTACCATTTTTTGTAGTGAGAACATTTAAGATCTGTTAGTAATTTTCTCAAGCATATAATACAATATTATTAACTATAGTCACCATGCTATGCAATAGATCAATAGATGTCCAGAATTTATTCATCCTGTTTAACTGAAACTTTGTACCCTTTAACCAACATCTCCCCATTTTCCACTATATACATCCCTCCACCTAGCCTCTGGCAGCCACCATTCCACTCTCTGGGAATGTACAGTTAAACAGTGTTTCACAGCATCAATTTCACCTTGTTGCTTCCCTGCATCCAAAACCCTCCAATGGCCTTCCTGCACACCAAAAGGAATCCCCAAGTCCTTACAAGGCCCTGTGTGGTCTGGCCCCATAACCACTTGGACCTCATCTCTGCCCACACTGGCTTTCTTGCCGTCCCAACCTCAAAGTCTTGGCTCTTGCTATTCCTTGCCCAGAACTCTCCAGCCCCAGAGATCTGCTTGGCTTGCTCCTTTGCTTCAGTTAGGTTTTTGCTCAGATATCATCTCATCCGAAAGGCCTTTCTTGACCATTGTACCTAACAGAGCTTGTCTCTTCTTACTTTGATTGACTTTTCTTAATGGTGTTTATCTCTAGCTGAGCATAGATATTTTTATATATTTATACATTATGTACTCATTCATTGACATTATACCTCAGCACCTATACCTGCTCAGTAATTACTTGCAAAATGAACTAAAAAATAACTGAATGAGCAAATGAATCAATGGGTAGGGAAAAAAGGGTAAAGACCTGGATAGGGTGCCTGATGGGAAAACAGAATGTAACGTTAACATATCAGGTTCTGGTATTTGGGGTCAGAAAAGTGCCAGCAGAATGAGTGAATGGGCACCTCTATCACTTTTCCAGGTTCTAAATTTCACCTGGAATTGGCCTTTTGGCAACTTATTTTGGCTTTTAAATTCAATAGGAAATGCTTTTGGTACACTTAAGGGACTTGCAAGAGAGGAACTACATAGCCCTACATTGAACTTGAGCCTAAAAATAAAATAAAATTTTAAAAAATTGGCGACAGTTGCTTTCAAATACTGTAGCCAGAATAAAGAATGCTAAAGATAAAAATATCTCAGAACTCTGGCTGAATGACTAACTTGTGAAATCCTCCCTTCCCAATCACTGTCACCCACAAAAACTGCAAGGAAATCTCCTAGAGATACAAGTAGCGAACAAACGATCAGCTCCAAAAAAATGTGGGGGTTGGGGAGTATAAAAATTACAGTGATGACATGGCAAGTAAAATTAACATCAGAAAGAGAAAAGAGCTGGGAATCCAAGTCAGCCGGGCCAGCACTAGCAACAGCACCAACCAAACAGCTGCTCCCTGGCATACACTGAGGGGGTTGGAGGGGGCTCTACTGTTTTCCTTCAGCAAGAACTCCTAGGTGACCATCTTTGCCTCTGCTCCTCCCCACCCCACACGCAGTGCTCTCCCTGACCTCGGAGCCCAGGCTTGTTTTCCTTGGTGTCTTGCCAAGAACAAGATGTAAATTCCACATAATTGTGAAACAGATCCATGAAGCCCCTCCTTGACAGTGAACCCACCTAAAGAGTTGGCTTCCTGGCTGCTTAATTAACTGGACCAGCACGTAGATTTTCTAAATCTATCCAGAAAGGTAAGACACTTAACAGAGGACATTAGAGAATTTAGATTAGAAAGCAGGATACCTTCTCCTGCTGCCCTAGCAGGGCTTCATAAGCCGGTTGGAGCATAAGACAAACAGCTTGTCTTGCTACGGTCATGATAATAATGCCAATTATTACTATAGATAAAGCACAAATAAAGGTGAAACCAAATCATGATTAATAATTTTCACCATGTTCTGTTCGGTTTTGTTCTACTCCACCTTAAAGCTTTTGACAGTGAAAAAGCATGGGGAGGAAGGTGAAGAAAGTTTATTAAAATATATGTATAGTATAAATAATTTTTCTGGTTCTAGTCTAATGAAAGTTCTCTTTAATTTTCTACATTTTGTCAAATGAGTTGTGGCATGTAAAACCAAAGAATTACCTCTAAAGTAGAATTGCCAGATTTGGCAAATAAAAATACAGCAAATAAATATTCAAATTTAACTGGACATTCTGTAATTTTTTATTTTTTCATTTTGGCAACTCTGCCCAGAGGGCTCTTGCCTTACTTATCTAGTGTCATGGTTACAAACATGGCTCTAGGGACAGACAGCTCTGTAACTTTAGTAAATAATTTAACCTAATTAAGCCTCAGCTTCCTCATCTGTAGAATGAGTTAATAATAAAGCCTACCTCATAGAATTGTTTTGAGAATTAAATGATTTAGCTCATATAATACCACCCAGAATGGAGTCTTACACATAGAAAATAATAATTATTATTATTGAAGGGATAGTGGATTTTTTAACCCATGCATAAAACTATTAGAAGATTATCTGCCATTAAAATTCAACAAAATTTTCATAGTTTTGTTTTGGTTTGTTGTTTTTAACCTTGAGAATTTCTCTTAAAAGTAAGAAGAAAGAGCATATAAAATTATTACACAAATATTAAAAATATCTACACTTGAGTTCTATATTGGCTACCTAGGGAGGTATGAGAAAGGAAAAGAGATAGAGGACGAGGATACAAACAGATGGAAGAAAGACAAAGACAAGCGGATGCACTTTGTTTGGCATCCATAGTATTTAGAAATGTTTTGTTTTCCAACACTTAAAAACTGAGAGAGTTTACATAAATATACACAATTCTGATTTCTCTCGACAAATCAGAACTTTGGGCTCCCCAGGCCTTGGGTAGCATTTGCCCTCTTTAGACAGGGAGTGTGCATTTTAGTTTAGTCCTCACTGTCCCCAGACACTGAGGCCCATGGTTGGTCACCGTTAATCAACACACTTGTCTGCTATTTTTATATGAGGTCAGCTTCACTCATTTATTATACCTGCCTGGCACAACAGTGCGGCCCAGGTGTGGTTTAGAATCCCAGTGACTCTTCAAATAATCTCTAACAGCACCCCAAGCCACCCAAATAAACGTGCAGTCTAGGTAAAAAAATAGTGGGCTTGGTGAGCTAAAACTACTTAAGACAAGTCACCTAGATCAATAGATTTTGAATGTTTATGCTCAAATAACTCCTAAAGGAATTTTGAAAACTTCACACTTCTTGCACATATTTACATTGAAATCTAAAATTTTTATCATATGTTTAAATAATTTGAAATGGTACAATTTTTAGTATAATGTCACACTCTGCTTTCCATCTTAATTTTTATCTGCAATCTGGTTTTCTTTTATATACACACAGTAACATTCTCTCTTTGTGGTCTACAGCCCTGTGGGTTTTCACAAAGTCATAAATACAATACCACATCATCCCCCTAAATTCCCTCCTGCCTCCCCTTTGTGCTAATGCTTTTCAATATGTGATATCCTGGCTTCTGGTCAACATGGCAGAATAGACAGTCCCCAGCATCACTCTCTCCCAAAAATCAACCAATTTACAACTCTTTAAAAGCAATGACAGCCAAACTGGGGCCACTAGAGCTCAGGGGAAGAGGAAGAGAGACCTACAGAGTGCAAGGCAGGAGAAGCCACAGTGAGAGAAAGAAAGGACTGGCTGCTTCAAGTCTGGAGCTGCTGAGCACATGGAGCAAGAGCTGGCAAAGGCCACAGCTGTGCCCTTCCTACGAAGCTGCATGGAGACTTCAGGGGACAAGAGGGCCTTGGTGGCCCTCAGGCCAGCAAGACCACTAACAGGGTTCCAGTGGACCCACATAGGAGCAAAGAGCCACAACAACTGAAAAAAAGAAGTGACTCAGAGGCCAGTGAGTCATCACAAGGGACCAATTCACAGCCCATCCCATGGGAAGTGTTTGGAGTGCAGGCGGTGGGGGAAACAGGCCCCCTGGGGGAACGTTGGAGCACTTGCTGATCTGCCCTCCAATCAGCACAGGCCACTCGGTGTAGACTTGTCAGGAATACAGAACTGCAGGGGAAGCACATTGCTGAAAAGACTCAGGCCCAGACCAGAGTTTCTATACAACCCAGGTGTACCAGATCTCACAAGATCCAGACATACCTACAAAGTCAACCATTAAAACCAGAGCTGCACAAAAAGCCTTCCACAGGGAATCAGCAGCAAAGCAGCAATTTAAAGGGTTCAACCACAGGGCTCAAGTGTTGGTCCCCACAGGAAGTTCCTCCATTTTAGAAGTAAGCAAAGGTCAACAGATTAGAATTTAAGTGGTGGGAATAATGAATAATCCAACACAGAACTGAAAGAAAAAGCAAAATACCCACAGACCAGAGACAAAGTTTGATATTAACTGGTAAAGGTCTCACATCATCAAAGAACACCTATAACACCTAGAAGGACTGGAAACACCGTGGGCTCCCAAGCCAGGGAGGGGGAGGGCCGGGGCCCATAGCCATGCCCCCTGACACCCACAACCAGCCCAGTGGTGACCACCAAGCTGCCACAGGAAGTGCCCCAGGCTCCTGAGCTGGGGCAGTGGGGAGCTGAGGGTCTTGGCCACACCTCCTAACACCTGCACCCAGCCCCGTGACACCCACTGAGCTGCTACCGGAAACACCCTGGGCTCCCAAGCTGAGGCAGTGGGGGTCCAAGGATTCCCCACCCCAACATCTGCAACCAGCCCAGCATTGACCACTGAACCACCACTGAAAGCCCCTAGTCTCCCCTACAGGAATGAGGGGGGTTCCATGGGCCTCAACCATGCTCCCACTCCTTCTGCTTCCCAACCTATTTCCTTCACCTTTCCCCTCTCCCCCTCCCACCCAACTGCTCTGCAACAACATCTTAGAATGTAAAATCACATGGAGCCAGGGACTGGCCCCTCCTCCCTCAACTAGCCACACTGCTGCTGCCATGGGCCCAGGTGGGGTCCCGAGGCACGGTGCCAGTGACTAACCCCTCCTCCTGCAGCCAGGCAAGAAGCACACCAAAAACACCACTTCCATGTGGATGGCCCACCACAGCCACCATAATGGCCATGGCAGCCGCAAAAGCAGCTAGACATCACAACCACCACACAGATGGCCTGCCAGCCGTTTGAGTGCATTGACACAAGGAGAGTCACCAGCAGAGACCAAAGAAAAGAAGAGGGTGTCTCTCTTCACAAAGCCCATTCCAGAATGAGAGAAGCATCTGCTCTGTGATAACAGTGGAGGAGCTGAACACACCTCTCTCAGCACTGGACAGATCATCTAGGCAACAAATCAACAGAGCAATCGTTGCTCTTACAGAAGGAGTGGAGAAATTTAGGGTTATCAGAGGAGGGAAGGGGGGGATGGGGATAGAGAGAGACTGGACAAAGGGCATAAAAATAAGTACAATTTGTAATAATATATATGCAAGTAATATTGATTTTATCAACATACATCAACATTGAACCCCAAAATATGTATAATCAATTATGATCCAATAAAAAATAAAATAAATATGTGATATTCCTTCACAGAGTAGAGATACTTTGAAAGCAGCAAGGTACAGAAACTAGACAACAGAACAATAAACACAGTATAGCCTTATGGCAAGCAGTGCCAATTGTCTTCCAATAACTATTTGTCCCTTCTCCCAGAGTCTAGAATCACAAATTTTTAGTAGGACACTCGATCCTTCAAAATAAAGTTTATACTTGTCAGGCTGCCTTGTAGCTAGGTTTGGCCATGTAGCTAAGCTCTGGTCAACGGAAGAGAAGGGGAAGTGTTGAGTGGCAGCATCGATAGACCTTGCTTATGAGGTAGCTGTATACATACCCCTTGCTCCTGCTTCTTTGTCTCTACCTCTATTGTTCTAGATGAAACTGGGACATGATGGCTGGCTCTCTAGCTGCCATGTTGGGCCATTGAGACACAAGACACACTGTACAGAGCCCATGTTCAAAGGATTACCTGTGGCTGAGCCACCATTCCAATTCTAGACTGCCTATCCCTGAACTTCTAGATGAAGAAAATACAAGTATCTATCTCATTTAAGCCACTCTGTTTTAATTTGTTATTTCTGTGTCTGTTAATCATAGCTGAATCTAATTATGATTATTATGCCAGTTGATGATTTAAGTAATATTAGCTTGAACCATATGACATTTTCATTTGGTAGGTCCAAATGGAAAGTTATTGAAAATTCCTTGGGGTTCAACCTAATACATGCTCATGGGGGATGAATGGGAGATGCATAAAGAAAGAGAGAAAAATAAGCTTTGGTCACATCACTTAGAGATAAATAATCTTAACATTTTGCTATGTTGACTAATATTTTTCTGTGCCTGAATCGGTCAAAATTAACTTCATAGTATTATTGCCATCCTGTACGGCAGACAGGATACAACTATAATAAAATGATTAGTTCCACAGATCATGGTCACTATTTAGAATTTATCTATTTAATATATTAAATAATATTTTCCCAGCAGGTCAAAATGAGATTGTCCTGTAACTTTAACTCTGGTAGCAAATAATTGGCTTTAAGCTTTTGGATTATCACACATGTTTTTCTCCCATGGAAATATAGTTTTAGCTCTTTGGGGTATTAAAATGTATAAATTAATCTGTAAAAATAAACTAAAATAAAAATAATTGATCTCTCATTATCCAAGTTTATTATAGGAGCTCTGTGATCCATATGTTGATTCTAAAGATACTTTCCAAAAACCATAACTATACATAAATTTACACTGGCAACATTTCTTTCTTCCTGCTATAGAGCTTTAAAATTCAAATGCAAAGAGACCATCCTTAAATTATCATGCCTTGTGAGTGACATCCTCCATTAACGCCTAAATTTACCTCCAACCCACATAAATCGAGTGTTCACAGAGTTTGCTGCTATGAATTTTAATAACTGGAATGAAGAGTAGTAGAACAGAGGTTTGAGAAATTGCTTGTGCTGAAAAAAACTTAGCCTCATATCAGTTTAGATATCCTTTCTGAACATTTAGCCTCAGAGAAGGAGATTTATAGAGGCACTGATTGTGACTTGGGCTCAAGAAGAAATAGGAGGCATGAGTCAATATACCTACAGCAGATGGCCTGTGTTTTGTCACCTGAGATCAGGCGTGGCCCTGGGGAAAACTGCATTGTGGCACCTCCTATATGATAAAGCTGAGTTAAAGGAGTGGGGTAAAACAAGAATTTCTGTGGTGTGTCCCTATATAAAGAACTTGTAAATGTGTCATAAAATCTATGGAAATAAGGAACAAATGTCAGGTGAAAAAGTTAACTAAAATTTCTATTAAATGAGAGGTTATTGTACAAAAAATGATAAAAGTGGTTCTCCATCTTCATTGAGAATTGAACAGTGTTACACTTCTCTCTGTGTAACGGAGATGCAAACAAAGAATTACTCAAAGCAGCATGAATACAACGAGAAGCCCAAAGGGACTGCACCTCAGCAACTCCTCTGTTAGAAGGAGAAAACTGGGCACAGCTCTGATTCAAACTTAGCTTCTGTTTTTTATTAAAAAGACAGGGAAGCTTCACAAGAAAAATAAGTTTATTCAATCATTCCAAAAGGATACAAAGACATAGGCAACATGACAAAAATTATCTATGGCTAAATACTGCTTAAGCAATGGAAACTAGTAACTTCATTTAAATCTAAGTACAATTATCTCTAAAGTTTCCACCAACAAACATCTTGCCCTAAGCAAACATTTTTTCACATTTTTCCCTACAGAAATTCTTTAAAATCTCATAACAGGATCGGTATGTCAACCACCTGTTAGCTCTAAAATCATTAAAGTATACAATCCCATACCTAAATAGTGATTAGAGTTGATTAGATGGGCTATTGCCTGGCTAGCTATGGGCTTTTGACCCATATGTGCATTACCTAAAAACCCTATCCTAAAAATCAAATGAGAATCAACATTTCTAACTCTCTACAGAATAGAAGGACACAGGTCTGGTCTGTAACATGAAAGGGGTCAGTTACATATCATGAATTTCCTAACAGGGAGGACTGCGGAAAAGTTTAACAAGTGAAGGTGTTGGGGTTCTGTTAGTGAAAGTGTTTTGGAATCCATGTTCTCCCACAGAATAGTTCCCTCTTTTTTTTTTTTTTTTGAGAAATAGGCAAATGCACTTGGTCACTAACCCAATGCTTCTTTGCAATGCTCTTCATAGTAACCGGGTACCTTATTCCCCAATTAAGGAATAGGCAAGCAGAGTTCACCTCCATTAACGGTTAGAGGAAAAGAAAAAAACACCATGGAAACAGAATGCTAAGTAGACATAGCAGGTGAATGGAAACCTAAATGAGAGGGAGAAAGTTGTGAGATGATAGGCAGTGGGCAGAAGAAAGACACTGGAAGTGGCAGCATGGGTGGGGCAGAGGGAGGGCTGGAGTCAGTGCCCCACTTCTCCAGGATGAGGCTTGGAAAAGATGAGAGGCAGACTCTGCAGGGCCGCCTAGGGCCAGGGCACGTTTAGGACATAGACAAACGTTGCTGGCAGCACAGTTCACCTCCCGGTTTCCTCTTTCATTCCAGCTGCTGTTTCCAGACACCCTGTGGGTTGCTCCCTCATCAGGGAGCCCCCCTATGACCCACACACTCCAATTTAAGCCTCATTCATCTATATCCCCCAAAACTCACAAATTGAGGGAGGACTGCATTCATACAGGTCTCTTCCTAGTTCTCTTTCTTAAATATGCTCACAAAAGTAAGCTCTGTCATTATTTGTTAATTTTTTAAGTCCAGGCAATTTTTTTATTTCTTCCTTTCTCTGTCATCCTACCCCAGTGTCCCAACATTGTGTTTCCAGCTTCCTGGACCTTGAAGGTATCTTGTGATGGTGCAATCTTTCACACAGATCTGTTGTTCAAGTGCTTCCAGATACTCTTCCAGGATTCTGCCCCCAGAGATTTTAATTCAGTAGGTCTAGAAAAGGGTTGGACTCTACATTTTTTAAAGTTCCCTTGGGGATTCTAATGCACTTCTTACTTGGTGACAAATGGATTAATGAATATGTCAAGGGAAGTTATAATTCATCCTAATATTTACAGGAAAATCATTGTTCTCATTTACCATGGTCTATAACATATCTGACATCAATAATATAACTGATATCTAATATCAAAATGAAAAACAGTTATTTCAACCAAGTATTTTTAAATCTGAGTTTTATATCTATATTTTACAATTGTCATCCTCTTCTTCCTCATTTTGTTCTTTGTGTATCATCTTTCTCACTATAGATAGACACATTGATATTTGCATCTTTTCTTTTTCTTCTCCCACTTTTATCTTTCCCTCTTTCTTTCTGTCTTTCTCTCCTGACTCTTCTGTCTGTACTATAGATTTTCAGTGTCAATGTGTACAGAAGTTAGGCCAGGGATGGCTCCACAATTTTTATAAAAAGGAGCTAAGAGCTGGCAATAGCATGGGAAAGGACAGCAAAGTCAGCTGCTGGATCAACTAGTTTTTAGCAGTGTATACTTCTTTCTTTTGTTAATACATAGAAACAGCTTAATTTTAGCATCTAATGAGATTAACAGAGTTACTGATGACTTTTTGTATGTAATTCTTTTTTAATTATTCCCTAAAGCTGAACATCACAGTCTAATACATGCATGTACACTCACTTACTCAACGAATACTATATCTTTTAGCATGCTCTTTGCCTCATAAATAAATTACAATTTTAGCCACCCATACAATGCATTATTAAAAATTAAGTAATAACATATAAATTTATTATTGTTTTTATAACCTTCCAAAAACATGTTACATAAGCTACAATAGTAATAATTATTAGTTCCTATATCATTTTAATCTTGAATTTACCACTTTCAGCAATCTTTTCTAATATACATTTTATGACTTACCTTGAGCATTTTTATTATATTCTGAAAAGTCATATTAACATGTTTATGTGAACTGATAAAGGGAACTAGGCATTCCTGACAGAAATGAAGTCTAATTTGGCTGTGTGTTGACTGTAAAGATTGGTTTTGTTAATTATATTATATGGCAGACATTATGCATAAGTATTTGTTAGTTTGGGTCCTCAAAGAAGTACATGCTAAGAGAGGATAAGAAGTGCAAGACATTTATTAGGGAAAAAACCCTTATGGAGAATAAAAGGAAATGAGCAAAAGTAGTCAGAACAGCCTTCAGACCACAGTGCAGGTCTGACACGTGAAAGGAGATGGGGAAGGAAGAAAAAGAGTGTGGGAATAGCCTCAGATAGCAATGTAGTTGTGAGAAAGTTTTGGCTGGGGCATGAAGAGTCACGAGCTAAAGTTGGCTATTAGAGGAATCCCATACCTGCAGAAACGGGCCGCATTATCAAACCCACCACTGGTTGGGAGCAACCCAGGGGAAGTGCAGTGTCAGTGCAAACCCAGAGGTGGATTCGAAGAGCAGCAACTGGGACTATCAGCTAACTATGCTCCCCACAGCAAGAGACCTGAGTGGTGTGCTTTGTAGCTGTTGCAAATTGAATGAGTTAAGTCTGTAATCTGTGGTCTTAAATTTTGAAGAATGTATTTTAAAATATGTAATAAGATAAAAGCATCTTAACCAAAACACTGCATTGGCAAAGGTCTTTTGAAATGAATGATCATTTAATTTCCATAGACTTCTCTGCGTATATTGGGTTAAAAACTGTGTCTCTAAGTCAAAAACTAATAGTTAAAATTAATAGTCATTTGATAAGTTACTAATTCTCAGAATTAGGAAAATAAATTATTATAACAAATCCTTTTGTGAGTCAGGTGATTTTTAGTACTTTGCCTTGAACAAAGAATTAAAGAACCTGTTAATTCAAAACTAGAATTTGGCCCGCGAAAGCCTTTTTTATCCACATACTTGAGCACTTATGTATGAGCAGTAACTTAACTTAGCACACAAAAAAATTGACAATGCAACTTAGAAGTGTACTTCTGTAACAATAGCTGAGCCCCAGCCAATCACAGCAGCCATACTTCAACCACTCACAGGCAGCCAGCTATTTAAAACTGGGTTCAAATAAGGTAAACAACAAGCTGTAACCAATCCAGCTGTTTCCGTACCTCACTTTCATTTTCTGTACCTCACTGCCCTTTTTCTGTCTATAAATCTTAACCAACCACATGGCAGCAGCAAAGTCCCTCTGAATCTGTTCTGATTCTAGGGGCTGCCTGATTCATGAGTCCTTTTTTTTTTTTTTTTTTTTTTTTTTTTTTTTTAACCAACCACATGGCAGCAGCAAAGTCCCTCTGAATCTGTTCTGATTCTAGGGGCTGCCTGATTCATGAGTCCTTTTTTTTTTTTTTTTTTTTTTTCTTTTCTTGCTCAATTAAACTTCGTTAAATTTAATTTGTCTAAATGTATTTTTTTATCAGATTGTTGTCAGAAGTGAGATCCAAAGTAAAATTCCAGCCACCCCCGGGAACACCAGGCAATCAGACAAGTTTCCTGTGGAACAAAATTATGCTTACTGCTCTCTTCTTTGTAACTGGATGTCGTGGGTGAGCTTTCTCTCAGATTCAGAGCTCCAATAATACTGTGTCCTGAGCTCTCCAAGTTTATTTGAGCAATATTTATTCAGGGCTGGGTGCAGGATTGGATTGGATTCAATAACTAACTGGATTGGAATCAGTTAGAGTTCTTGAACCTTGAGTAGGTACCTGTAAGATAATAGGTCCATTTCTATCCAAGGAGGTCTGGACTCCACCTTCTGGGCCTCTGGCTAACTTTACGTATAAAAATTATGGGCCTAGTACATGTGCATTTTTTGAAAAATGGGTTAACTTTACTAGGGATAGCTTAGAATTAAGATGGCCATGATGGGGAAGTTTTAATTTGTATAAAATTGTTTACTTGTGAGGTATATTAGTAAAAAGGGAAACAAAAATCACACACAAGCAATGGAATGTATTCTTTAATTGATATGCAGAGGCACATAGTAGACTAAACAAATCAAAAATTATCTCCTTAAAAGACTCTTTGTAAAAAGCAAATGAAAAGCTTAAGAAACAGACTGAGGACATCACAAAAGAAGACTGTATTTTGACTGAACTAACCCCGACTGTTCCTTCTCTTTATCCATCTCTAACTAAACCCTCTGAGTTTACTAAAGTTTTTGCTGAATTACCTTTTCACCATGAAGATGATAAAAAAGGAAAGATCATACAGATGCCTTATAAATTAAGACCTTCTAACCAGTCAGGCCTTCCTGCTGTAACCACCTTTACTCCATAGTCTAAAACTGATCTTAGAGTCATTGCAAAGGACTTCCCTAACCCAAGGGAAAATTCTCAAAAGTTTACTGAGTAATTTAGAATCCTCATCAGAGCTTCTGATCCAGGACTCCCTGACCTTCATCAACTTATTCACATGATATTGGGGCCTAGTGAAGTTCAAAAATGGATGGCAGCAGCAGGATGGCATGAACGTGAGGAAGATGTTACAAACCCCTCCAAAACCCCTTCACAAGAAAGGCCAAAAGGAGCTAGGAAAATTCCTGAAAACCTTTAGATTCAATTCCTAAGATTTTTTTACACACACAAAAAATTGTTTGGTTCATCACACAATCTTGCAAAAAAAAAAAAAAATATATGAACCAGTTTCAAATTACAGAACTCGCTCAGAAACACTGTAAAACATCCTGGGCTCAAAATAGAGCAAAGAGTATTTCCTTCAGGGACTGAAACAGCTCTAACTGTGCTATTTATAAGTGGACTTCATCCTGAACTTAGCAGTTTGATTAAAAAGCATAAACCAAGATGGGAAGTTACAGATATGACTGAATTGGTAGCCTGAGTTGAACATTTTGAGACAGCTCTAGAAGAAAAAAACCCCCAAATTAAGCTTATGTCTCTCCAATGACAGCAGTTACAAGGGCTGAGACCAAAAGGACTCATGTTTATTTTAAATCACAAGCAAGAGGTTCTAGAACAAGAAATTCTTTATTCCAAGACGTCTGCCTTTTTGCAAACAACCAGGACACGAAAAGGCACTGTTCACTTTTGTTAGTCCAGCAATAGGCCAACTCCTCCCTCTAAGCTGAACTGTTTCCCCACTAGGGCGAGCCAGAGAGATCTCAGCCCTCCTGATGATTATCAGCACTGAGGCGCTCTGAGGAATTCTCTGCTAAATTGCTCCATGTAACACTCTTAAATAAAGATGGAGAAACAAGATTAAAATTGATAGATAAACTTGTACAATACTGGGGTTCCTGGAGCTACCTATCTACCATAAATCCCACTTTAATGAGCCAAAAAATCTCTCAGAATAAAAAGGTCATTTTTGTGATGAGGGTTTCAAATCTAGATCAAGAGGTTCCTGTATCTAAACCTGTCTGATTGACTATGGGGCCATTTTCAGATTAAAAAACATACTTTTTTTTACCATGTGATACTGGTCCAGTAAACTTGCTTACTTTCAAAGCTAAAAGGGCATACAAAATTCTCCATAGAGGGAGAAATAATCTTAGAGTTTTCCAACCCTCCTGAACCAGAACTGTTATTCTCTCTACAGGCATAGATTGATAATATCGAAACTCAGACCTCTAATACCCCTGACCTTTCTAAAATACCTGAGTGTTTATGGGCCTCTTCCTCAGCTGATATAAGAAAGATTAAAAGCATGGAACCTATAAAGTTCCAAATAGATCATCTTAAACCTTTGCCTAAATTACCCCAATATCCACTAAAACCTGAAGCAATTCAAGGGATCTTGAAAATTATATAAGATTTAATTAAACAAGGACTCATAATTCCATGTACCAGACTTTGTAACACTCCAATCCTACTAGTTAAAAAAGCAAAGAGACAGGGATGGAGATTTGTCCAAGATTTATGGGCAATTAAAATTTTGATACCATGAGTGCATACTCATATAAATAATTGAATAAATAATTAAATCAGAGGGAAGCAACAACTCTTTCTTACAGAAAAATTTTAATTAAAAAATTTAGAAGGAATGGGGAAATAAAAAAATCTTTAGAATACATAATAATTGCTACAGTCAAGACCCACCAATAAATGCTAACATTAGTGGGTGAAAGTTTAAAGAGGAACAGAATGTTTGCATAGCTTCAAAGTGTCTTCCACCGCCCCCAAATTCATTAATTACTGTGCTGGTTTTAACACATTCCACAAATTCTTTGATACTCCTGTCTTCAGAAGGTGGAGGTTAATTCTCTTCCACATGTGCGTGATGTTGACTTTGATCCTGCTTTTAATAGAGTATGGAAATGGAAAAACAGTAACTTTAATGTGGAGAGACCTAGCAAATACCACCTTAATCAAGGTTAAGAAAGTTAACATCACTAATATTAAAGACATATTGCTATCATCTACCCCCTGACGTGATATTATTTGAAGGGTAGGTATTTTTCACAAAACCCCAAAGCTCTATCTTACCATGAGAAAACATCCAACCAACCCAAACCAAGGGAAATTCTCCAAAATATGTGACCAGCAAAAGTGTCAAAAGTAGTGAAAGACAAGAAAAGTCTGAGAAACTCTCCAAGATTGTTGTAGACTAAGGAGACATGGCAACTAAAATTAATGTGGGATACCGAATTGGAACAGAAAAAGGATATTAATGGAAAAACTGATGTAATCCAAATAAAGTCTGTAGTTTAGTTAACAGTATTGAAACCTTGTTAATTTCCAGATATTTGTACCATGGCTATGTAAGATATTAACACTGGACAAGCTGGAAGAAGAGCATATCTGAACAGTGTACAATCTTTACAACTCTTCTGTTAAGTCTGAAATTATCTTGAAAAAAAAAAGGTAAAAATAAACAAACTCAAGGAATCCAGATCGGCTGACAGGCAGAATAACATCAGCCTTTCTGGACTTTAATGCCCACATTGCCATTTACTGGCTGCATTACCACCCCCACTAGAATGCAAGATCTAGGAAAACAGAACATGCTTGTTTTGCTTAACATTTTATGTCCCAGTGCCTATTGATGCCCAGCATTTAATAAGTTCTCAATCAACATTTGCCTAAGGGAAAAAAAATTTAAAAGCATTGAAGTATGAGATAGAAAATCTGGATTACAGGTCAAGATCAATACCTCATGCCACCAAGATGCCATTTAACCTTTTGTTTTCAATTTTTCACAAATTGATAGTGTTCAGTATTCTCTAACATTCACTTTACATTCAGAATTCTTCTGATTTTAGAGATATATAGAACAAAATCTAAGACTTCTGTGAAGACAGTGGACTAGAGGTGCCCAGGGCATGTTCCTCCTGGAAAAGAAGATTGAAATGGGCCCACCGCCACCATCACTGCAGTCATCCACGCCACTATCCAGTCCCAGAACCATCACCCATCGCAGAGCAGCTCCCCACAGAGGAGCTGTCCTGTGGGTGGCCCATCACTGCAGACACACACTCCACAGATGCAAGGGAGGCAGTTGTAACTACTGCCATCATTGCTGCAGCTGCAAGTCAACCCCTGTGCAGCCAAGGAGGCCTCAGATGTGAGGGAAGTGGCTGCAGCCACTGGTGCCACAAAATAACCTTGCTGCTGCCAAGGACACCAGAGATGCAAAGGAGGCAGTTGTAACTGCCAGCACTGCTGCCACCCCCACAAGGTAACCCTGCTGCCACTGTGGACATTGCCAACGTGAGGGAGGCTGTTGCAGCCACCAGTGCCACCTAGAGGTAACCCTGTTGCAACAGTGATCACCACAGACATGAGGGAGGCAGTTTCACCCACCGGTGCTGCTGCTGCCCCCATGAGATAACTCCATTGTCACTGCAGACATCCAGATGCAAGGGATGAAGATGCTGCCACCAGCACTGCCACAAGATAACCCCACAGCTGTTGCAAACACCACGGATATAAGGGGGGCAATTGCAGCTGCCAGCTCTACTGCCACTCCCATGAAGTAACCCTGTTGCCCATCAAGGACACTGTAGAAGCAAGGGAGGCAGTTGCAGCCACTGGGACTACTGCCACCCATGCAAGGTAACCCATTGCCAGCAAGGATCCTATAGACACCAGGGAGGCAGTTACAGCTAATGATGCTGTTGCCACCATCGCAAAGTAACCACACTGATGCTGTGGACACTGTAGTTGCATGGGCCAAGTAGGTGGCTGCTGCAACCACCACGGCTGCAGTTGCTGCCACCACTGGCACTGCCAGGCACTCTTTGTAGTGATAGCATCCTGCCACCACTGGAACCACCACTGCCACATGGGCAGCTCATCAAAGCCACTGCCACAGCTGCTGCAAGGGTGGTCTGCTACCATGGCGCAGCTGCAGCAGCCACCACTGCTGTGCAGGTGGACTGCAAACCACTCAACTGCATTGACACAAAGAGGGTCACCAGTGGAGCCCAGGGAAGGAAAGTAATAGAAGAAGTAACTGTTCTACCAGATGACCAGACATCAATGTAGAGATACTACAAATTAAAAATAAAGAAAGAAAATATGACCACCAAAGGAATACAATAACTCTCAAATACCAGATCCCATAGAGAAGGAGCCCTGAAATGACTGAAAAGGAATTACAAGTAAAAGTATTAAAGAAACTCAGTGATTTACAGAAAGACACAGTTAGATGACACAATGAACTGAGCAAAACCTTCAAGGGTATGAAGGAGGAAATTTACAAAGAGATTAATAGTTTAAAAAGAATGTAACAGAACTCATGGGACTAAAGGTGTCATTCAATGAAATAAAAAACACAACTGAGAGCTTAAGCAGCAGGCTAGAGCAAGCAGAGGAAAGAATTTCTGATCTTGAAGACAGTCTCTTTGAAACAATTCAGGTAGACAAACAAACAAACAAACAAAAAAACAGAGAAAACATTTTTAAACAATGAAGAAAATCTGAAGAGAGATAAAAGACATCCTTGAGCACACAAACATCCAAATCATGGGTGTACCTGAATGTAAGGAGAAAGGAAAAGGCATTGAGAACATATTCAAGGAAATAATAGCAGAAAGCTTCCCAGGTATAGGGAAAGACATGGACCTTGAGATTCAGTAGGCTCAAAGATCCCCAAACAGATTCAATCCATAAAAGGTCCACCCAAGGCACTTTATAGTTAAACTGGTAAAACTCAAAGACAAAGAGAGAACCTAAAAACAGCAAGAGAAAAGTGTCACATCACCTATAAGAAAGCCACCATCAGACGAACAGCAGACTTCTCAACAGAAACCATACAGGTGAGAAGAGAATGGGGTGATGTATTCAAATTACTAAAAGAAAAAAAACTGCCAGCCAAGATTACTATACCCAAGAAGACTTTCCTTCAGAAATTAAGGAGACATAGTGTATTTCCCTGACAAACAATAACTATGGGAGTTCATCACCATACAATCAGCCCTGTAAGAAATTCTCAAGGGAGCCCTGCATACGGAATCACTACCATGAATAAACAAGAAAGAACAAAACCAACTGGTAGAACAAAAATGCAAATGAGAAAGAGAAAGAAACTGAATCTTACCACCTCCAAAACCAACAAACACAGAAGACAAATAATGTAAGGGGAAGAAAGGAACAAAAGATATTTAAATCATCTAAACAAAAAGCGATAAAATGGCAGGAGTAAAACAATGCCTCTCAATAACAACCCTAAATGTAAATAGATTAAACTCCCCACTCAAAAGACACAGACTAATAGATTGGATTAAAAAGCTAGACCCAACTATGTGCTATCTTTGAGAGACCCACCAAAGCAATCTTGAGCAAAAAAAATAAAGCAGGGAGCATAACACTACCTGACTTCAAATTATGCTAAAAAGCTATAGTAACCAAAACAGCATGGTACTGGCATAAAAACAGCCACTTTGACCAATGGAGCAGAATGGAGAACCCAGAAATCAACCCATATTCTTATAGACAACTAATCTTTGACAAAGGCACCAAGAACATACAATGGGTAAAATACTGCCTCGTCAACAAATAGTGCTGGGAACACTGGACATCCACATGTAGAAGAATGAAACTAGACCTGTACCTCTTGCCGTATACCAAAATCATCTCAAAATGGATTAAAGACTTAAATATAAGACATGAAACTATAAAACTCCTAAAAGAAAACAGGGGAAATACTTTGAGAAGTAGGACTTGGCAAAGACTTTCTGAATATGACCCCAAAAGCACAGGAAACAAAAGGAAAAATAAACAAATGGGATTATATAAAACTAAAAAGCTTCTGCACAGCAAAAGAAACAATTAACAGAGTTAAAAGACATACAGAGTGGGAGAAAATATTTGCAAACTATGCATCTGACAAAAGATTAATGTCTAGAATATACAGGGAATGCAACAACTTAACAGCAAAAAAAAAAAAAAGCCAATTAAAAAATGGGTAAAGGAGCCAAATAGGCATTTCTCAAGGGAAGATATACAAATAGCCAAAAGACATTTGATAGGGCCGGCCCGGTGGCGCACTGGAGAGTGCACCGCTTGGGAGCGCAGCGGTGCTCCCACCGAGGGTTCGGATCCCACGTGGAGACCAGTTCCCACTCACTGGCTGAGCGTGGTGCAGGCGCAACACCGAGGGTTGCGATCCCATTGCCGGTCCCCGGTATGGGCGCGACACTGAGGGTTGCGATCCCATTACCGGTCAGTAAAAGAGACAAAAAGGAAAAAAAAAAAAAAGACACTTGATAAAATATTCAACATCTCTTAGCATCAGGGAAATATAAATCAAAACCACTTTGAGATAACATCTCACCTTATTTAGACTGGCTATTATAGAAAAAAGAGAATTGTAAAAGGTATTGATATTCAACTCTGTACCTCACAGATATGTACAATCATATCTGTGAGTTTTTATGTTTCAATAAAAAAAAAGAACAAAATCAAATCAAGAGGATCTAATTTAAGTGTCATTATTTGTAAATCAGAGAACACAAATGCTTTTTGTTGTGGTGCATAGCCTCCATTCTACAGTAAATCAATGGCTGTGCTTATTATTATCAGGAAAAACTCAAGAATTTAGTTTTTTTTTTCCAGAATAAAGAGAAATATGGACATGTAAGGTATATACTTTAATTCATTTGTAGATGGCTTTGTTGTTTTATTATTACCTAGGTCTGTGATTATACTTAGAATGAAATACATGATATTCAACAATTTTAAATATGAAATACTTTTTAAAACTAGAGGAGAAAAATTTATCTGTTGAATAATTGTTTTTTCTTTTATTTGGAATCCAAATACATATTTTTTTAACCAATAAATTTTATTACGTAAAGCCCCAAACAGAGTAATGGCCAGCAATGATGGAGGGACAGGGATGACAATGAAGAAGACTGAGAGACCAAAGTAATTTCTTTATACCTTTTAAAAAATGATAGCAGAGTGGCTAGCAATCATAGAAACTAACATGTCTAAGACAACATACAGTAAAAGAAATAGCTTCCTCTGATCAAGAAGAAATAACTTCCCATGTTTAAAAAGCCTATGAGAATCCAACAGCACATCAAAAAGATTATACACTGTGTTCAAATGGGATTTATCGCAGGAATGCAAGGATAGTTCAACATGAGCAAATCAATAAACATAATATGTCACATCAACAGAATGAAAGAAAAAAAACACATCTGATCATCTTGATAGATGCAGAAAAAATATTTGATGAAATTCAAAATCCTTTCATGATAAAGACTCTCAAAAAATTAGGTACAGAAAGAAAGTATCTTAATACAGTAAAGGCTATATATGACTGACAAATAGCTAATGTCATACTGAACAGGGAAAAGATGAAAGCTTTCCTCCGAACAACTGGAAAAAGACAAGGATGCCCACACTAAGGACTTCTATTCAATATAGTACTGGAAGTCCTAGCCAGAGCGATTAGGTAAAAGAAAGAAATAAAAGGGCATCCAAATTAGAAAGGAGGAAGTCAAGTGGTCTCTGTTTGCAGATGACATGGTTTTATATAGACAAAAACCTAAAGATCCTACCAAAAAACTCTTAGACTTTATAAACAAATTCAGTAAAGTCACAGGATACAAAGTCAACATACCAAAATCAGTAGCATTTCTATACACCAACAACAAAGTTGAAGAAAAAGAAATCAAGAAATCTATCCCATTTACAATAGCAACAACAACAATAAAATACTTAGAAATAAACTTAACCAAGGAGGTGAAAGAGCACTATAAAACTTGATGAAAACTATAAAACACTGACTAAAAAAATTAGAGACACAATAGAAGGACATCCCATGCTCATGGATTAGAAGAATCAGTATCATCAAAATGACCACACTACCCAAAGCAATCTACAGTTTCAATGCAATCTCTATCAAACTAACAATGACATACTTCACAAAAATAGAAAAAGGAATTCAAAAATTTGTATGGCACAACAAGAGACCCCAAATAGGCAAAACTGTTTGGAGATCTCACACTACCTGATTTTAAGACATAATATAAAGCTACATTAAGGCAAATAGTGGAACAGGAGAGAGTTGAAACTAACCATTACATATATTGTCAGTTCATTTTTGACAAAGCATCAAGACAACACAAGGAAGAAAGGAAATTGTTTTCAACAAATGATGCTAGAACAATTGGATCTCCATACATAAAAAAACAGAAACTTTAATCCCTATTTTACACAATATACAGAAACTATTTCAAATTGGATCAAGGACCTAAATGTAAAGCTACAACTACAAAGCAGGTAGAAGGAAGCAATATCTGCTCAACCTTGGGGAAGGCAAAATTTTCTTAAAGAGGACACCAAAAACACTGATCACAAAAGAAACAATCAATTGGACTTTAATAAGTTAAGAAGTTTCTCATGAGAAAAAAAAAAAACATCATTAATAAAGTTAAACAGAAAGTCACAGACTGGGAGAAAGTACCCATAAAACAGGTATCTGACAAAGGACCTGTATCCAGAATAGAGAAAGATCACTTACACCTCAGTAATAATAAACAACCCAATTAAAGAATGGGCAAAAGACTTGAAAATAAAACATTTAAACAGAAAGCATTAAAATGGACAATATAAATGTAGAGCTAGGTCTAGGGTCTGGAGTTTACAGACCCGTTGAGCCCATTCACAAACCCTTCACATGCAGGTCTATGAGCTAGGTAACCAGCACAAAGGTCCTTGGAGCCGTGGTTGAAGAAGGAATAGTCTTTATTCAGCACACACACACCAAGGAGCCAGGCAGCATGAAGAGAAACTCAAAAACTCAACTGCTACTGGCAAAGTCCAAAAAAAAACTGAAACTGAGCAGCTGCCAGCAGAGTAAACATGCTCTATTGTTAGTCCTGAGCTCTCTGACCCAGCCTGCTTCACAAACTGCAGAACACACACAAGCAATTAACTAGAAAGATACATGGGTGCACATGCACACCAACTCCACCCACACACAATTGTTTACAAGAAATGTTGCGGGAGCCTTACTAAATTATTCTATTTTCCACACAATAAACATGAAAAGTTGTTTAACATCATTAGTCATCAGGAAAATGCAAATTAAAACTACGAGATGCCACTTCACATCTACTAAAATGACTAAAATTAAAGAAGCCTACGCTATCAACTGCTAGTAAGGATAAAGAGCAAACAGAATTCTCATACATTGTTGTGGGAGTGTAAAATAATGCAACCATTTTGGAAAACTTTTAACACTTTTTTGTAATGTTAAA
Source organism: Galeopterus variegatus (assembly GCF_000696425.1). Classification (NCBI taxonomy): domain Eukaryota; kingdom Metazoa; phylum Chordata; class Mammalia; order Dermoptera; family Cynocephalidae; genus Galeopterus; species Galeopterus variegatus. The sequence goes on from NW_007726741.1 coordinate 136,721, forward strand.
GATACACCTATTCAATGACCAACAATTCCATTTCTAGACATTTACCTAATAGAAATAAAAGCATCATGTCTGGAAAATGCTCGGTAAAAGAAAGTTCACAGAAACACTTATAATAACCAAAACTGGAAATAACTAAAAAAAACTCACCCCAAAATAACCATCAATAAGCTGCTGATATATGCAAAAACATCAGTGAATCTTAAAAATATACTAAGCTAAAGATGCCAGGCACAAATGAGTCCTTTATAAAAATCAAGAACTGGCATTTCTAATATTTGATGATTGAAATCAAATTTTTAAAAATCAAATTAGGTGATTTTCTATGACTGGTGGTAATTGACAGTAAGGGACAGCGAAAGAACTTTCTCAGGTGTTGTCAACATTTTGTAACTTGATCAGCATATTGGCTATACAGGTGTATACATTTTTCTTTGTGTGTGTGTGTGTGTGTGTGTGTATTATAAATTATTTAAAACCAGCATAGGAAAAATGGTCCAGAAACATCTGTATAAAACTTATGTGTATACATTTTTCAAAATCCATTGAATTATACATTTAGGATCTATGTATTTCACTGGCATACAAATTGTATCGCAACAATAAAATGATGCAATAAAAATACAATTCCTTATGTACACTTCAACCACTGCAAATAAAAAATTGTAACTACAGGTATATTGAAGAATTTGGGTTCCTTTTTATGAGTGTCTTATGATAGGTTGTCAAATTTATGCTCTGGAGAATATTGCTTTTATTAAAAGAATAGTACTTTATTATTTTTGTTATTTCTTAATCATAATATTTATATTAGTCTATTAATGTTTTAAAAACAAAGTATTATTATGATTTGCCACATATTCAAGGCTGCTTACCTTCTCCACACTACCATACCTCCTGGTGAGAGCCTGACCAGTATGTGGCATTTTGGCTTACATAATGAAGTTATTCCCTAAGAGTTATTCAAAAGGAGTGTGAAAAAGATGGTTAATAAGGCAGATCAAGATGAGTTAGGTCAAATAATAATATAATTTAAAAGCTGGAAGAAAAACAGCAGACATCAAATTTGTTCAAAAAATACTTAATATCTGGAATTTTCTAAAAAAAAATACAAAAATATATTGTTAATATAAAACAGCTGGGATTTTTGTTGAGCAAGTGAGCATTCCTTATTCTTCATCCTAAAGCAACTTTAAAAAATATTTTTTTCAACTGAACAATCTTTTCCCAGCTATTTACTGTGCATAATAGGAATTAAATGGTTTATTACTCACAATAGGGAACCAACAAAGTTTTCATTCATATCCACTTAAAAACAGGTGAGGAGAATAGAGCTATCACAATATATAATATTTATTTATTCTAATAACTGATATTTTTTAAACTTTCACATTGTTATAAAATACTTGTAAAGTAAAAAAAGACTAAAAAGATTAAGACATTACAGTTCTTTGTTTTGAGGCCATCAGTCTCCTGAAGTTTGAGAGAATTACTGACTCTACAAATTAGAAAAGAATTAGTGAATTGTTGTCTCCTTAAAATTGCCCAGCCGCCTCTAATTTGGGAGAGAGAAACGCAGATTAGAAAGACCCTCGGAAGCTGCCAAACGGAAGCATTAGCAGAAGCCAAGCTGAGTGGGAGGAAGAAGATGGAACAATCCACTTGCAGATAAAACTCTTGTGAAGTTGAGGAAGTTTTTCCTGAGGAATTACCACAGAAAGGTCATAAAAACCTCCTTAACACTTGTAAATTTCAGAGCCACAAAGTATGAGCAGTAACTGTTCACACTTAATATACCTGGAACTTACACCTCTATAAAGTAGAGTTCTGTGTCTTTTCAACCGTTTTCATAGACATTAAAAGGAAACAGTAAGAATAAAGGATGACACTGGGATGAAATTGGGGTATGAGTACTGTTGGGCAAATTCCCACATGCCACGTGTCAGGCTCGGTAAGGCTCACAGACGCTGCAAACCAGTTGTAGAGACTGGATCACAGCCCCCTCAAGTGCCCGGCTGGGTCACAGACTCCCGCGTGTGCAGGTCATGAGCTAGGTAACTGGGAAAGATCCCAGGAGGGAGACGTTGGCAGAGTTGACAGGTTCATTCCAATGCAAGCTCAGTCCTCAGCTTCCTCAGCAGCAGCAGCAGCAGCTTACAGCAGCCTTCAGCAGATCCAGCAGCAGCAGCAGCAGTGGCCTCCCAGAGCATCCAGGGGGCCCTGGCAGCAACAGCCTCCAGCAGCAGTAGCAGCATCCCGGGGGCGGGGGCACTGTGAATCAGTTTGTCCTTTATACTCAAGTGCAATAACCCAGGAACACCTGGTGGAGTCAGACAACCAAAGAAGCCTAGGTGCACATGCGCAATTACATGAGACAATAACCAAGGAACTCCTGGGCACACGTGCACAGTTATATTTACATCAAATGCTGGGTAAGATTCCGAACCCCCCAGGGAGCCTGACCATTTACTTTCACTTTCCCTACACCGTGTCACTATCCCTGTCCCACAGTTAATAACCATGGATGACACAAAGAAAATGACCAATCATTGGAGGGTAAAACTAATGCTGCGGAAGTCTCCCACCAACATACTGCACATAAAACAATAAAAGGAAGAAAGCAAATTACTGTGTCTTAAAAAACAATTTAAACAAGCAAATGTTATTCATTTCACAGACATTAAATACTTCCTGTGTCCCATATAATCTACATATGCACTCAATTTTTAACAATCCTGCAGCTGAAGTACTGCCAACCTGTCTTTATAGATGAGGAGGCACAGAAAATTCATAATTATTTGTCTGCCTGTCTCCATGGGTTACTTGAGGGCAAGATAGTATTTTACTTGACATTATAGTCCTAAGGCATGACTAGTCCATATTAAACTCAAGAAATATGTTCTGAATAAATGAGTAAATGAATGAACGAGGTACAGTTAGGCCAACCCTGAAAAACACATAGGATTGGAATAAACAGAAATAGGGGAGTGAAGGTAGAAAAGAAAATCCAGTACATGAAAATGCATTATCAAGGAAGGATAGGCTTGTAAGTACAGATGATAACAATCATGTCAACGGCTATTAGAAAAAAATAATCCAATCTCCTTCTTTCATTGCTTGTGCTTCTACCTAATTCAATTTGCACATCCAATACTGATGTGAAATACCAAACTGCAGTAAATCACTTTATCGGAGAACCAAAAAAATACAGACTTCTTACTTGTGCAAAACTTTTATGCCCTATTCAAAATTGATTTGTTTCTGCATCCCTTATATTCATCTTCACACCAAGTCACCTGCGTCAGCAATGATTAAACATTTCTGGATTCAGTTTTGATATGCTCTTAATTTGTTTTGACACAATATAAAAATGTCAACTCTACAATCTGAGAACAATCACTCTAAGCATTTTGTTGGGATCGTAATTTAAATCTCCATGGTATGTGGTAGTGAAGAAGTTCAAATTCAGTTGATGTTGCACAAACATCTTGTAATAGCTGCCTTGTAACAGCTATGAGAAGCAGACACTGATTGTCATTATAACAAACTATTCATATTTGAAAGGTTATGGCAATATTTCCTTCTGAATTATCAAGATGGAAAATTGAGTGCAAGTATATGTTTTTTAAATTGACATTCATTGATAACATTTTAATCTGACTTTTTATGTATATTAGATGTGTAATATAAGAAATGTTTTTTTTTTCAATCTGCAGTGCATTAAATTTAAGTTGGTAAAAGGATTATCAGAATTCTCGTCAAGCCAAGAGCATCCAACATATTATTTTCTTGACTAAACTCTTTCAGATCTCCCTCTGAAACAGTCTCACTTCTAAATATATATTACTATTCTACAAAGTACAGTGTGTGATAGTTTTTGGAGTCCAAAATGATGTCTTATAATGACAATTATGTAATGATATATTATTCCCCTATAGGCATCTCTTAGATCCTGTAAAGCAACACGGTGTTTTGCATAATAGGGCACTCTAGCATAGTACTAGAGTATCATTTTGTTGCCAAGGACTCTAACTTATGAAATTTGATGAGAATAAAATAAGCCTGCAACAAAAAAAATGTGAAAATGTTCTTTTTCAACCATTTATTGGTAGGTCGACCTATGGAAAATAGAAATTATAACATGCTTACTCAGAAAGACACACTTAACCATTTTGTGTATACACCATTTCCACTTTACAATGTAATGATGCCTGGCATGGTCAGCTCTGATGGGTGGGTCTGATAACACAGTTTATCATGGGCATTTTGAGTAACATAGTCACTTGGTGAATAAGAATTGGATGTTCAGTTTATACCACCACCCGATAGAGGATCAGGAGAACGCTTATTGGCAGAAAACAACAAGGGCTTACTCCAATATCCTCCGTAACTGAGCTGTTATTTTCTAAGGGGGTTTATCAGAGGCTTCCTATAGCATCTTCCCCTTCTACAGATATTTCCAATACTGTTGGGTCTGCTGAGTCATGTGGCCCACACAGAAGGAAAGTTTGCATGGCTGAAGTACATTTACTTCATTCAAAACTGGCAGCTTTAAGGTTTACTCAATAAATAGGCTAGAGCAGCATACCCAAATGTAGTACATGTTGTCCCTAGAATCCAAAAAGACTTCTGAGCATTGTGCCTTTTCCTTTATTGTGGGTGATACAAAGTGCAATAGATGGTTTCTCACTTGAGAGAGGAAATCCAGTCAGGCGACAGAAACAAGACTGTAATTTGAACAGGTAAATTTTAATATAAAGAATTCTTGACTAATAACAAGGGATTAACTACTACTAAGAGAACTCTAAAATATACAGGAACAGCAGGTATAGGGAGCTGCCACTACCTCTAAGGTGGAGGCAGATCACTCAAGAGAGAAATAAATCTGAAAGAATGCCCCACATGAGGCAAAGATTCAGACCTTGAAGAAGAGGGTGTAGATGTGGCAGAAACGTTTGTTGTATGCCACAAGCCAGGATAGGCAAGCAGGAAACTGCCCAGCAGCTTACTGGCAAGATTCACTAGGAAGCTACACACTCAGGTGCTGACAAAACTCAGTGGAGAGTGAATACCACCACTGGATGTTCCAGTTACCTACAGAGGTGCTGGCAAGACTTGCTGGAGAGTAGGTGCCACTGGTCGTTCTCCTCACTGCTTCCTACCACATGCTATAGGCGCAAGCATGAAAAAGCACATGGGAACCTTGCTACATCGTCCCTTGCTGTATTGTCCCTACAGCTCCCTCCACTGAAAATACTTAACATGGTCCCAGCTAGCAAAAGAGAAATATTTATAGGGTCCAGCTTCAGTATCACAAGCAGGGCAAAGAAGTATAGATTAGGAACTTAAAGGCAATAAAAATAACAACTGGTACAGTTAACACTTCTGGCTTCTCAGCTCCTATTTACAACATTCTACCCATATTTGAACTTATCCTATGCTTCTGCCTAACAATACAAATAATAACTTTCCTTTTCTCCCAAATTAGAAGACTCAGTCACAACAAAGGACACTTGCTATTTTAGGCTTACCAGATCCAGTTTGCAAATATCATCCATGTAATGGACCAGCACAATGTTCTGTGGGATATCAAGACAATCAAGGTACCTCTAGATTGTGAGGGAGAACAAAAAAGTTGACAGAGACCTGAGGTAAGTAGTAAAGACTTACCATTGCCCCTGCCTCATGAAGGCTAAATGCATATGATATATTTTCTTAAAGGAAATTGAAAAGAAAACATTTAATAAGTCAATCGGTGTACACAAAGAAGAAGAGATTTATATGGACTTGCCCCAGTGAAGATGCCACATCTTGTCTGTAACCATGGGTACAACTAGCATCATCATCTGATTCACTTTATGATGATCCACAGCTTTTCCTTAAGACCTGAATAGGATTTGCACCTACAGGGTAATTAGATGGGAATAAGGCAGGAATCACCACCTTTCCAGTATTTGATGACATCAATTTTCTCATGGATACAGTATTATTTTTGGTTTCCTCTTTCTGTAGGAGGAGAGGATCAGTGTACAGTTTCAGGGGCTTTCTTTTGGCCTTTCCTACTATAATAATCCTCACCACATGGATCAGAAAAACTATATGGGAATACTGCCAATTACTAAGTATATGTATCCCACTGTATATTATGAGATTAGACAAATGAACACAGGATGAGTCTATGGTCACAATGCACCTGTTACTGGATGGATTTAGGACAAGAATCAATCTATCACCCAGCTGCCATAGACTCCCACTCTGACCAGTGGGCCACACTGATGTTTTGAATCTCTAGGGATCAGAGTCATTTCAGAGCCAGTATCTAAGAACACCTAGAAGGTCTGGGAATTTGCCTTTCCCAGATAATTGGTAAATGGCTTAGGACCCACTGGGGAAGGCTTTGAGGAACATTTACAGTAAACATATGTAAGTGTACGAAAGAGTCATTCCTTAAAGAGCCAGCCTCTCCTCCCATCAAAAGGCTCTAGGTCCACGAAGTGACTTAAGTTTGAGAACTCTGTAAAAGAATTCTGTAAAAGATTTCCCACTACAGCACCTTGAGTACGTTATTTTTCTGCCCTCCAGAGTTAGAATTTCTGTGCTCATATATTTCAAGTAGAGCCATAGTAGGCTGCTGTAGAGGGTTGAACAGTGGCCCCTAAAAAGATATGCCCATATCCTAATAACTGGACCCTGTGAATGTGACCTTATTTTGCACAAAGGGTCTTTGCAGCTATAACTTAACTGAGGATATTGAGATGAGATCATCCTGGATTAGCTGTGTGGACCTTAAATACAATAAGTGACCTTATAAGAGACAGAAGAAAAGACACAGACACATGACAAGAAGGGGACAATGTGACAACAGAGATTGGAGTGATGCAGTCAAGGAAGCCAAGGAATGCTGAAAGCTACCAGAAGCTGGAAAAGACAAGGAAGGATTTCCCCGTAAAGATTCCAGAGGGAGTGTGGCTCTGCCAACCCCTTGACTTCAGACTTCTGACCTCCAGTACTGTGAGAGAATATATTTCTGTTGTTTTTAAGACACCCAGTTTGTGGCAATTTTTTATGACAGTCCTAGGAAACTAAGGCAGCTACCCATATTTCTTTCCTATGGATCTGATTATCATTGTTAAAAATCCCTGCAAGGTCAAACCACTCTGGCCCTAGGGCTTATTTATGTATTTACTTATTTTTATTTTTATTTTATTGTGGTAAGAACACTTAACTTGAAATCTACCCTCTTAACATATTTTTAAGTGTACAATACAGCATTGTTATTTATAGGCATGACATCCATCGTACAACAGATCTCTAGAACTTACTCAGCCTGCATAATTGAAATTTCAAATCCATTGATCAGCAACTCCTATTTCCTCTTATCCTCCAGCCCGTGGTAACCTAATTCTTTCTTTGCTTCCATTAGTTTCACTATCTCAGAAAACTTACATAATTGGTATTATGCAGTATTTGCCTTTTCTAACTGGCTTATTTCACTTAGCATATGTCCTTCAGGTTCATCCATATTGTCAAATATTGCAGGATTTACTTCTTTTGTAAGACTGAATAATATTCCATTGTATGTATATACCACTTTTTATCCATTCATCCTTTGACGAACATTCAGGTATTTCCCCCCATTTTGGCTATTGTGAATAGTGCTACAATGAATATGGAAGTGCTAACACCTCTTCAAGGTTCTGCTTTCAATTCTTTTGGATGAATACCCAGAAGTGGGATTACAAGTAGTTCTACTTGTAATTTTTTGAGGACCCTCCATACTGTTTTCCGCAGCAGCTGCACCATTTTTGCATTCCCACCAACAGTGTACAAGGCTTCCAATTTCTCCACAACCTTGCCAACATTTCCTGTGTTTGGTTTTTTGTCCCTAGGGCTTCTTATTATAACTCCACCCACTTGTTCTCTGATGGTTAAGCTTCACCCCCACCCCTGGTTTCTAGTATTTGTAGGCAATGGATAAAATTTCATTTCAGCATGTCTACTGTCATCTCCAGCCTACAGGGAACAGCCATCATGAAGCTCTTCAATGATGCTGGTAATAACGCTGGTGGATTACCAGCACTCTTAATGCCTTGGTGGAGAGCCTTCTGTGGGGTACACACATCTCTAGGAGATGTCTGAGAAGGTTGCAGATAATAAATAGAAACACTCCAACAACACATCTTCTTGAATCATTAATGTTTTCCAGAGAAGTTCTGGCATATCCGGCTCATTAGTAAACACCACTTCTGAGTCCAGGATTCAGTTAACACATCTAGCAGTTCTCAGGGCTTAATCTGACATGTTAAACCTTAAACTAAAGGAAAGAATGTAAGTTTGGGTAGATATATTTTACTTTATCCTTTTTAGTGTAATACCCTTAGAATATACTCTTACACATGAATATATATTCTTATACCTGCCGACTCGATAAAAATTGGCTAGATCCTGAAACTCTTTCAGTGTGCTAACTTATACCAAACCACACCTTGATCTTCCTCTCCAGGATCCTTACCTTATGAAATCTAATAGAAATGCACGTTTAATTGACAATGCAGCTCTGCAAATCTTACAATCAGGCTCCAGACTTAATCCGCAACCACACGTGCCCTGTGTATCTAGAAGGTAAGGAATTTCTTTAAAGCTGTCATAAAAACTTTCTGAATTTCTATCTGGATGTTGAGTTGAACATTCAAGGCTTTCAATTTATCCTTCTCTTTATGAACCCTCTCTAGTATAAGAAATGTCCATCCTATACCACAATCTTTGTCATCAAAGTGACTATGCCAGCCATTAGATCTCCTTATGCTTTGTCCCCCACATGCATCCCATGCTATGCCACTGCTGGTGATAATTTGAGTAACCATGATGCTACCACATGCTGCATGTTACCACTGTCCCATTTCCACCAGGCAAGGAAATCTACCCATACAGCTCTTCAAATACGTGAACAACCCAAGCCTAGGACTCCATTTCAAGGTCAGTTTCCTGGTACCATTCCTGGCACCAATTACTCCTTTGGTTAGGGTCAGCAAGAACCTGTTGGCACACTCAAACTGCTTGAGAAGTACTTAGTAAAGTGACTATTTACAAAGGAGAAGACAACATTTAAGAAAATCAACAGAAAAAACTGAAGTACCGTAAACCTAGCTACAAAAGAAAGCCATTATCAACAGTAAACTAAAGAAGGAAAGGGAGAGAACAATTTGCAGAATTCAAAGACAGTCATGGTGTAGCAGGGATTACCACCCCACTGGAGCTGTAGGCTCAGGTAGAGAAATGCAGCCACTGACAACAGACCAAGCAGCAGATGGGAGAAGCCAGGGGAATAAATATCCCAACCTCTTTCTCCCTTTCACACCTCGAATTTCCTGCCCACCCCCCAGTGACAAGTCTTCCATTCCTATTTTTGAATGCTGCAGGCAGCTGCTTCACAATCGTTTCCTTGCCCCATTTGGCTGTCTCGCCCTCGCTGCCTCCCTCTGCATCCCTCCCTGCTGCGTCCCAGCCCTTCCTTCTCTGAGCTATAGGATTCTCCTGAAAGGTCTCGCGAAAATCCGGTCATTTACATTCCAGTGAAAACTTGCATTTGTCTGTATTAAATTGTCACCAGTTTATCAGGGATCAGAATGGTCCTCAATCTAGTCTCATCTGTAATTTATGGTTTAGAAAGCTCCCAGAATGTCTGGATTGTCTATGAAACCTTGAAAATAACGGCATTATACCACTTTCCTCCTTGATGTTTAGGTCCTTAAGAACAATTGCTGTGTGCTATGCTTTCATTAAGTAAAGAAAAATCACAGACATCCTAGAAAATGTGTTCCTAAGATGTTATCAGATATTTATACAGGACAAATATTTAGATTGAATTTCTTGATCAGTAAACTTGAAAGCACAGCCTCATTGATTGTTGATTGGAATTAGGTGAAAAATTATGTAAGTCTATATGTATATATAATTATGTTGTGTGTGCATGTGTGTGTGCAAAATATTGCTTTCTGAATTCTAGATTTTCACTTTTAATTCTTTCTCTGTCTGAATACCTTCTCTTTAACCCTTCCGATCTGCTCTTCCCCTTATCTCCTCTGCTCTTTGCCTTGAAGCCATGTGAATTATGTCAACAGGCTCCTACTCCTGTTCTCCTTTTGGGTTCTGCCAATGGGAAACCCAAGCGGAAGACTGGAGGAAGGGAGAAGCGTGAAGTCGAGTATTCACTTCTCTGGTTCATGAGATCACCTAGGGCTGGCTGTTCCCTTGACAGCTGGCCATGATCCTCTCGGTAATCTTCACACTCCATGGGTTCCCAGACTTCTCCCTCACCAAGTTCATTTGAGACAAGGGGTGGAGACAGCGCGTGTGATACTGGCCCTGGGTTCTTGCACTATTCCTTTAGTTTCCCTACACTCTGCCCACATCTTACCTTATCATAAGCCCCTTTGTAAATAAACTCTCCTTCAGTTATGCCATTTTGAGTGTGCCATCTATTTCCTCTTAAGACGGACTAACACTCCATTGTTCATCATTGTAGGTCCCTGACATACGAGGTATACCAGGGCACTTCGAAAGGTGCATGGAAAAATAGGACTAAAAGATAATGCGAATCTTTCTGTAAACTTTTTGGAGTACCCTTGTATGTGGTCAAGGTTATTCCTTTGGTTTACTGGAGAATGGGGTTGTTACAGTCTGCTTAACCTGTTTATTCTTCCTACAGAGTTTCATCATTACCCCACAGGGAGTTTTTCTCCCACAGGATGATAGTTCCACTGTTTACCTTATTTTCTAGCATGGAATACAGATATTTTGTTTTCAGTTGTTTTATTGGGATTATGAGAAGGATGAAAGGTAAAAGTGGACAATAAAAGGAAGATTCAAATCCCTGTAATAAAATATAAAGTCTATTATCCTACGTATATTTTCAAGAAAGAGAATTCTATAATATTTCCTCCCATCCATATGTTGATTACTCTCCTCTAAGTACATTTTACCTAAAATAAATTATTTGGCTTAAAAATTAACCCTAGTTTTTGTTTAGCTGTTGGATTTTAACTATAATGCACTCGAAATTTTTTTTAATGTAATTTGAAAATATGTAAAAATAAAATGTTCTCCTTACTTTAAAATATTAATTTCAGTAACAAAATTGCATTTTGATTTAACACTAATTGCCTAACAATAAAACAGTTATATAGAGATGTTTTCTCTTCATACCACTTGTAATACTATGAAAAATAAAAACAATTGAAATTAATAAAAGGGTAAAATTCTATTTCCATATTGTGTGACCTCTGTATTTACTCTATTAGCAGTGGACAAATATACCGATCACCAGACAAATACTCCTGGATCTTCTAAGGACAAGGCCTCTGGATTTCTATAATTTTAGGTGTTGTGTCTGAGCGACGATTCCTCCTGATATCTTCTATTTCACCATCATCAAGTATAAATGAAGCCAGCACTGGAATCTGAGAAAAATAGTTCTTAGCCAGAATGTGTTTGTGTTTGATCTTGTGAATAAATGAACGTCCATATCCCTGCAAAGAAAAGAAAATCAAATTCTATTAAATGTCACAGATATATTTTGCCAGGTAAAAACACTGTCTTGCCTTACTGCCTGTGCTTATCAGTTCTTTCAGCCCAGAATACACTTTTTTTTTTTTTTACTCTTTCATCTTTCAGAGCTCAGCTTCTATAATGCTCTAACCTAGAAGCCTTCCCTGATTCTCCTTCTGATCTCTCTACGTCCAAACCACTGCTAGTGACCAACCAAATATTCACTCTCTCTTCCATTTGTATTTGGAGGCTTGATTTCATATAGGGTGTCATGTGCCCAACTTTCTTAGCCTTTATTCTAGCTAAATTGGCTAAAATACTCATCCTTTTCAACTAGTCTTTGTTCCACCACTTCTTAGCCCACATTTCATTCAAGGAAAATGAACACATTTCTATTATACTATATTAATTTATGCATGTGCAGAACTTTACAGGTTTTCAAAGTGCTGTTATAGAACCAAAAATTATTATTAAAGACAAAATAAGCATATTATGTTACATATATTCTAAGAAATAATAAGTAACTCTTAAAGAGTAATACAATACAGAAAGATTCAATAACTATTATTAAGTAAAGTTTAAAAACCAAGTTGCAGAATAACTTAACATGAAATAAATGCTTCAAAAAAAGAATATATACTCACATGTATATAGAAAACTTATAAGAGGATTTCAATAAATTATACACAAGACATAGTAGTTATCTCTGAAATTTGGATATAGGGATGGGTGGTTATCAGGAGACTTATTTTCTTTTATCTATCCATCTATCTATCTATCTATCTATCTATTTAATTTATTTATTTTTTATTTCTTTTCTAACCATTAAGGGGATTGCAAACCTCAGCACATACTCAGCCAGTGAGCGCACCGGCCATCCCTATATAGGATCTGAACCCACAGCTTCGGCACTACCAGTGCCGCACTCTCCCGAGTGAGCCACGGGGCCGGCCCAGGAGACTTATTTTTTATATTATGACCTTTTATTCTGTTCAGATTTTTTTAAAACCAATAATGATATTTTTATTACAATTAAAAACCCACCAAAAAATTTTAAAGTACTTTTATATACATAGTTACTACCTAAGTTGATTCATATCAAACACTATGCTGACAACTTTAAATAATGGTCTATTTAGTCCTCAAAGCTTCCCTATGATGAGATACATCATCCCCTTTTTATAGATGAGAAAACTGGAGCACTGAGACATTAACAAACCCGCCCAATATCGTAAATGATAGAGCCAGAATTCAAAACCAGACCTACTTTTGTTCTCTTTACAGATTCTACATTTTTAGCTAATCTTTATAAATATTTATGAAGCAAAGATGGCAGATCTCAATGTCCTGCAGATTGTTGGTGACAGAGATGGGGAAGAACTGGGTCAGTACTGCTGATTTGAAGCCCATAATTCTTCCTACTTTGGCCAATGTGCACACTATGAGAGATCAATCTGCCTCACAAAAATCTTTTTTCATGTATTTCCTATAATCTGTGTCATAATTAAGGGATTCAAGATTATTTTAACTTTCAAATATTTTTTACCTTCCGAGAAAGCATATGTCCCTGCATTAAGGAAATTCTGGAAATGCTTTAACTTGCTACAAGATATAAACTATTCTTAACTAGACTAAATGTTAATACTTAAAAGATTATGACAGACCCAAACCATAAAAAATGCAAATATTTTTGAGTTTGGCTGATTGAGAACCTTACATCTATTTATAGAAATTCAATAAGATTGGCATCCTGGAATTAGAAATGCATGTGAATAGAACATTTAATTTGATATTTCAGTAATTTGATTAAATACACAAAGGGAGTTATGTGGATTAATTGAAGAAGCACTGGAATATCAGCTTTGGGAATGAACTTCATCTCATTGTGGATCCTAGATGAAATGATATTGCTAGTATTGGCTATGCTTCCAGTGATTAAATATTTATGAGGCAGCTCAGTTTACTAAATATAACATTTAACACAGCTTCAATTTCTTGCTGCCCTTTCTTTCAATCCCTAGAGTGAATTTTTTCTTAGCCTGGCTTCTTACAACTCTCAAAAAGTATTCGAAAAAGCTAAAAATTTAACTAGTTTCTTCTATTTACACCATTCCTCCTCTTCCCTGCCCAAAACAGGGAGGGAATAGCACTACTCAAAATGACTATTATATTTGACGTTGTTTCTTTCTTTTCCCTGAGCTGACATCTTGCATGGATTTAAAGGTGCAGCAATTTACTCAATGGAAGGCAGAGAATCAGTATCAGCTCTTGGGATCCTGGGCTTGCTTAGTGCAAATGGAGCTCTCTAGGAACTCATCAGGGGCCCCTCAATTTTGTTCACAAAAATGTTTCACAGATTACCACTTGTAAATTACTGAAATTAAATGTTATTTAATTTTTGCAGTGCTTTCTCCAATCCTAGTTGGTCATAAGCAAATAAAAAATGAAACTTCAGAAATACAGCCCATCTGTATGATTGCTGTTTACAGTACAAAATTGTAAACAAAATTTATTTGAGAATTGAGTGTGCTTTTAGGAAAACTCATGATGATTAATCAAAGGAGGACAGATTCTGGGTTTCATGATAGCCATATGGTGTTAATAATTATTTATTCATTCAGCAAATACTTATTAAACTCCTAGTCTGTGACAATTGTAGGCATTAGAGATATAGACACAAATAAGATAAACAAAATCGCGGCCTTCATGGAACTTGCTATGGAATTATGCTTAAACTAGCTATTAAGAGGGAGTGTATCATGTTTCAGTACTTGTAATACATTCAAATCTCGTTATCTTTTACATGCTTAAACTTCCTTTTAATTTTAATCTCCGCCATACATATTATTTACATATTTTGTTACTGCTAATCCACGAGTTCTGTTTCTTAAGCCATTGGAAGTATTTAAATGATGTATGGAATGTATTGAAAGGCAGTCAAATTATCTCTAATAATTTCAATGATTAACTTCCCAAATAAAGTTTAACTTTCTTACCTCTTCAATATTTTTTAGCTTGAGATGAGCAGCCCCTTCATCTTTGGTAAGAAGAATGCAGTTCCAGGGGGACCACTCCAGGGACTTATCCCATCTGACCATGACCAGGTCATTGAGATCATCCGAGGCACTGAGTACTGACTGGGATGCCCAGATCTTCTCTGTTAGGAACTGAATGTCCTGTAGCTGCATGCCAAAATAAGTTCGAAAAATAATGTTTCCTTCTAAACATAAATTTTTTAAAGATGGTTGTATTACTTCCGAAAAAAATTATATTTAGTATATATTTTTTTAAACTGAAACGTTATTTATGAGGTTTCAGTGGCACACAGCCTTTTATTTTCTGCCGAACTTCTGTTCATTCTGCCTAAACTGCTTTATCAGTCTCACAGTAACGACCCCATCTTTAATTCAGAGTAAGCTTTATATATTTTTTTCAGTATGATAATTGTACCTTAATATAGCCTTAATAGAGATATGGTATTAAATACTTTTCAAAAATTCATTAGTAGCTATCATCATACTCAGGACCATTATAGAAACCTTTTAAGGATTTTTAGGGCCATTTTACAAATGAGAAAGCTGATATTTAATAAAGATCTACTAATTCACTTAGTGTTAATTAAAAGACTGTTGTTTTAATAGAAAAGAGTAAAAGGGGAAATAAAATAACTGTTTAAAACATTTTTAAAAATTTAAACTGTATTAGCTAAAACTCTTGGAATAAATTTTTATCATGAGGTCTGCATATATAAGTTTATAATTGCAAGAGAAGGGCAAACTTCACAAAGAATAAGCAAAGAAAAAAGAACCATTATTTTAAAAAGCTTGTGTGAGAAACCAGGAATCTTTTCTGTAAAATTCATGGAAAAACCTAAACGATTTATCATAGTTAAAAGAAAAAAAAGAACTTGTCACCACCAGCTACTACGGTGTTTCATAAACGGATAATTCAATATTTTTTTTTAGCTGTCAGATTCTTTTCATATAATTGCAAGTGTTATACGTGTTTGAGTGGTTACAAAATGGTCTTACACTCTTTATTATGTACTTGTATGAACAAAAGTTTCCTGTCAATAGTGAATTTCTTTTTATTTTACTTTATTGGTTATGCATATTCATGGTGTACAAAGCTGACCATCACCACTCGCGCACAAGATGTGATGGCCAGATCAATACTATCAGCATGGCCATTACCACAAATTGTGATTATTCCCTATGTCCCTCACCCAATCAATCCCTGACCTCTCTCCCCTTCACCCCTCCCCCACCCCACTGTGCAGTCCTATGTATGCTCTCTCCCTTTGCAAGTCCAACACACCACTGTGGTCTTTCTTTCCTTCTTTCTTTCTCTCCTACCTCCCACTTATGAGTAAGGATATGCAGTATTTTTCCTCTGTGCCAGGCTTATTTAACTCAACAATATTTTCTCCTAGCTCATCCATGTTGCTGCGAATGGCAGAATTTCATTCTTTTTTATGGCAGAGTAGTATTCCATGGTGTATATATAGTGCCAGGCTTATTTAACTCAACAATATCTTCTCCTAGCTCATCCATGTTGCTGCGAATGGCAGAATTTCATTCTTTTTTATGGCAGAGTAGTATTCCATGGTGTATATATACCACATTGTCCTCAAACTAGTCATCCATCGATGGACATTTAGGTTGGTTCCATATCTTGGCTATTGTAAATAGAGCTTCGATGAACATGGGAATGCAGGTATCCCTTTAACATGATGATTTCCATTCTTTTGGGTATATACCTAGAAGTGGGATTGCTGGATCGCATGGTATATCTATCTGTAATTGTTTGAGAAACCTCCATGCTAATTCAATATATTAAGATCAACTAATTCAATCTAGCTTTTACGTAATGCTAGAAAAGATAATACTACAACAGCTGCCAGAAACTTTCCAGTTGTGGGTGGTATTATATAGATAATTTAAGTAGACAAGTATCCACTCAAAGCTGTTCCCTAAGGTTTTATTTTACTTTCTCTGAGTCTTAGTTTTTACTTTTCATATTATTTACCATCATGGTCATATTGAGTATATACAACTTATTACCGTTATCCATGAACACTAGTATATTTATATGCAACTTCGGCTTCTGAAAAAATCATTCATTCATTCAAAAAATATTGAAGGCCTATATGAACTTGACACTGTAATAGCTTATAGAGACATAATGGTGAGCAGGAGGAGAAAAAAGGCATAGTCCTGCCCTCCCAGAGCTTACAGTCTAGTGGAATAGACAGTCATTAAACAATCACACACACACACACACACACACACACACACACACACACACATACACATAAGATTGCAAGACAGACTCTTTGATAGACACAGAATTCAGCCATGACTGGCACCCCTTATTGATCATACCTGCATCAAGAAAGCAATTTTAGAATCGTCTTCATAACCAGCTTCTGTATAATAGAGCCGTTGAAGTAAACACTTGTACTTCAAAAATGATTCTCTTTGTTGAGCCTCATTCTCAAGGTTAATGCAGTTACGACACCGGTAGATACGGTGTGAGGTGGATGAGACTGCAAACTCTGTGGAAGGCAAATAGAGCTGGCAACTGTGGCAGAAGTAAATCTTCTTGTAAAACTTCAATGGGTCTTGAGGGACCTAAATTGTAAAACAAAGAAAGAAAGGTATAAAATCCAGGCTAAATACTAACCAACAGAAGCACCAAGGCCTAACTTATTTTAGAATGAAATGAAAAGTTAGTTAATCTTAAAAGTCATATTATCCCTTAACTTCCTATTCTATACAAAATTTAAATTTCAAGCAGTATTTATTTACCATGCCAAAATACCAAAAACGTATTATTCATCAACCCTTTTTTATCAAACCACAATGTGCCACTCAGAAAATTGACTGAAAAAAAATTAGTAGGCAGAGGCTTTCAGCACCTATTTTTAAGGAGAGTTTAGATTTTTATGGTGCTATCTTACATTAATTATTCCTACAGGAAATAGTTAGATTCACATATAAATAAAAGCACACTAAACAATTGTTCTTCTCATTTCATTTATCTTAAATTTGTATTAGTTCTCCATAGTGGTTGTACTAATTTACAGTCCCACCAGCAGTGCAGGAGCATTCCCTTTTCTCCACACCCTCTCCAGCATTTGTTATTCACCATCTTTTTAATTATAGCCAGTCTAACTGGGGTGAGGTGGTATCTCAATGTGGTTTCAATTTGCATTTCCGTGATGACTAGTGATGTTGAGCATTTCATGTACCTCTTGGCCATTTGTATGTCTTCTTTTGAAAAATGTCTATTCAGCTCCTTTGCCCATTTTTTAATTGGGTTATTTGTTTTTTTACTGTGTAATTGCTTTAGTTCCTTGTACACTATAGATATTAATCCCTTGTCTGATGCATATTTAGCAAAAATTTTCTCCCACTTATGTTGAGTGAAATAAGCAAAGCACAGAGGGATTAATACTGCATGTACTCACTCATAAGTGGGAGCTAAGAGAGAAAGAAGGAAGGAAAGAAAAGCCACAGTGGTGTGTTGGACTTACAGAGGGAGAGAACATACCTAGGGATACAAAGTGGAGTAAGGGAAAGGGGAAGAGGGAGAGAGGTTGGGGATAATTGGGTGGGGGATATGGGGTACAATTGCAATTTGTGGTAATGGGCATGCTGCCAATATGGATCTAGCCTTCACATCTTGGGCACAAGGGGTGACAATCAGCTTTGGATCTCATGAATATTCATAACCAATTAAAAAATTTGCATTAGTTCAATGATAAATTTTCAAAGTTTGAAATTCAAAATCTAAAACAGTAGGGAGGAAATAATTCTAACACAGAAGAATCAATCCATTGATCCTTTATGGACTAAAGTACCATGAATGAATGAATGAATGAATAGTGAACATTTTCAACACAAACTTAATCAGGATGTATATAAACCAATCTTTCCTAACTTATGATACATTAGTACTTCTGGCCTCCAGGAGAGGAAAGATCAAGCAGCAACAGAGTTGGCATTTGATATATGAAACTTTCAAAAATATGGTTTATAAAGAAGAAAATGGGCATCAATGTTCTGTAATATTTTTCTTTTATTCAAGGTAGATTTTAAATATTTACCATATAATCCCCTGTCACAACTTGCCAGAAAGAGTGAATTTTACCAAAGGTAAAATTAAAAAGTGAAGAAAATAACATAACATTATGTAGAAGTTTTGAATTTGAAATTCAGTTATATTACTACAAATATATATAAACTGCATAAGTATATAGATAAGGACTAGAAGGTACCTTGAACAAATAAAACACTGATTTGAATAAGAAATAATGTAATGGGCAACTTTTCTCTTGGACCTTTGTTATATTTTAATATTCCTTTTACAATATAATTGTTTTAAAAAATCAATTAAAAAGCATATAAAAATTAAACAATTTTTATTCCTCTAAAAGTTTTAACTAAATATTGAGATTTTGTTTTGTCAAAAAAGCTAAAAATGTTTAGACAGCTTCTCAAATAAATTATAACTCTAAAATAATCATTGAAATAAAGCACTATTTATAATTCTTTAGCAACCCTCCTAGACTTTACTAAAAGTATCTTAAATAATTTTGCACATTAAGAAGACAATGAAACATTTCTCTTGGCTTCAGAGAGCAAAAATCACCACAGAAGCCTAAGCATGCTGGAGTTGGAGAAGGTAGTTTAATTCAAATAGATGTTATGTTTGAAGTTCTCTCAGAATAGCTACGTGGATATGTTCAGTAATAATTATAACTATGTGAATACAAACAAGGTGCAATATGGAATCTCAAAAATAAAGAATTTAACGTTCTCTGATGTCTCATAAAGAAGACAACATGAGAGTTGAGTCTTAACAAATGAATACAAGTTGGCTGGGTGAAATAGGAGATAGCATTCCGGGTAGGAGCCACAATACATGCAAAAGCATGAAGGTGTGAGAGATCACGATGCACTCAACATAATGCAATGATACTCAATTGGAAAGTTGGTTCAGAGATTAGGAAACTATTAAGGTTAGAAATACAGGCACAGAAGAAGTTAAATGAGTAGTAAGTTTATCAACATAAAAAATAATTATTCAAAAAAGATTCCACCAATAAGATGATCTTCCATATGGATTCCAAGTAAATTGTTAAAGCAAAATTTGAATATACTTCAATTTACTATATCATATTTTAGGATTGGGGGGGGAAATACAGGAAAAAAAGTAGAGTACCTTAAGGTGTCTAACAGCTTCAGGATTAAACAGAGGTGTTTTGATATAATAAAAAAAGAGTGTTGCAATTCTTTTTCTGAGTCCTTCAAGGTTATAATGTTTTACTCCTCTCATCGTAAGGTCAACTTCTCTGTCAATCAATTCTAGAATTTCCTGAGTCAGTTTACACTCATGTTCCTATACGAAACACGAAAACATTCATCAGAAAAATTTTAAAAATCACTGTTTATTTTCAAAATGACTACCCAAGCAAAGCAAAAGCTACATTCCAAAAGAAATGAAACATTGCTGATAGACTATAAATTGGTACAACTAATTTGGAAAAAATTTGGCATTATCTAATAGTAGAACTGAAGATATGTCTTATCTATGACCCAGCAATCTACTCGTATACGCTTTAGAGAAATGTGCACATAGAGCTATTGTTCACAGTAGCCAAAAATTAGAAACAATGAGATATCCATAAATAAATTGATTAAATAAACAAATTATGGGTTATTCATACAATGGAATATTATCTAATATATCAAAATTAATGAACTATATAGTTCTATGCAGTAACAAGCTTAAATCTTATAGATTAATTTTGAGCAAAATAAGCAAGGTACAAAATAATACATATAGTATAATTTCATTAAATAAAATTTAAAAATAAGCAACATTAACCCATATTATTTAGAGATTTATACAGAGGTAGTAAACTATGAAGAAAAATCAAGGAAATGACTACCATGAAAATCAGTATGGTAGTTACTTCTAGGAAACAAGAGGAGGGATTGCGATTAGAAGGGAAAGGGGGACACTGGAAATGTTGGCAATGCTCTGTTTAATATTTGCTAAACTATACATTTTATGTATTTTCCTGCATGTTTATTATCATTCACAATAATTTTTTAATAAAGTATTAAGAATGAGCATGGTTGAATGAGAAAGCCGCAGGTAAGAGTTAAATGATCAATACAGAAGTATTTATAAGTAGTAAAATAGAAGTTCCTCCAACTGCCCAAGGGATGACCAGAAGATAAACTATTTGAATGAAGGAGTCAGACCGTAATACATGTAACTATAAAATAATGCTCTTCCATACTACTTGGTAAAGCTAATCCAAGAGTCTGCATCAGTGGTCCTTGACCCTGGAGGTACATTTTAAAATATTTTAATATTGCCCTCACACTTGAGGATCTAATTTAACTGCTCTGAAATGGGGCATAGATATCATTTTCATTTATTCTCATATTCATTCACGTTCTCTTGTTCTCTCTCTCTCTCGAGCTCTCCATGTGATTCTAATGTGTACTCAGGTTTAAGATTTACTGGTCTGTATTAGCAACTGTCATCAAAATAATACCTATCATTTATGGAGGGTTCTCTATTTGTAAGGCACTGAGATATATATATATATTTTTAAATTTGTATGTATATATATTTTCATGTAGATAGATAAATAGATATACACATATATCTTCAAAGCAATTAATTTTACAAATGACAAAACTCATTTTCAGAAATATTAAATAACTTATTTAAGGTTGTGCAGCCATAAATGAATAGAATCAGAATCTCAGTCATGGTTAAAGACCTTAATCCTTCACCAAAGTATTGTTAAATAAATGCACATATGAATATTTTAGGTTAAACATACTAAGATATGCATGATTTATCTTTTACGAGTCCATCCTTTGGCTTTTTTAATTAACTAGCTACTAGTCTTGATTATGTCAGGTAAGAGGATTTCTACTGTATTCCCTACCCACACTCTCTTTTTGCCATTCTGGCCTTTTTACTGCCCTCCATAAACATCATGCTTATTTCCTACCTCTGGACCTATTATGGCTTCTCCCTCTACACCCAACTATCTCTGTCTTCCAAGGCTGGTCACTACACAAACATCTGTGAAAAGGTAGTCTTGAACAAAGGGAGTCAATGCTTCTGCTCTCAAGATGGGCAGAAATGCAAAATATCTGTGGAGACTTGTCTCTCAACAAGAACCATTTATTCAACTATTTGTGTCTTAAGAGCTTTATGTGTCCAGGCCCTGTGTCTACTCAACAAAACGAATTCTTTGTAGTTAGGGGACAAAGAACACACATGGGGAATCTAAGAGATAGGCTTGTGAAATTCTCAGGCTTGTAATCATGTAGCTCATTTAGATGGACTTAAATATGGCTGATATTTTTTTCAGTTATTACAGTGAACCATGGATTATTATTAGAATATGTATATTTACATGCTGTAGGGAAAGTAAAGGAAAATGGTCAGGGCTCCTCAGATATTCAGAATCTTGCTGAGCATTTGATGTAAATAGGCACATGTGCCCAGGTGTTCCTTGGTTATTTCTAATGTAATTGAGCATGTGCACCTAGGTGTCTTGGGTCATGACTTAAGAATAAAGAATGAGTGGCTCTGATCCATGGGGCCCCCCATCCCTGGCGGGCTACAGGAAGGCTGATACTGTTGCTGCAGGCTGTTGCTGCCAATGCCCCTGGGGTGCTCCAAGAGGCCACTGCTGCTGCTGCTGCTGCTACTTCTGCTATTGCTGCTACTTCTGAGGACTGTGCTTGTGTCTTCTGCCAATGGCTCCCGGGATCTTTCCCAAATACCTAGCATGGAACTGTGTGTGAGGAGTCTGGTGACCTAGCCTGACAAGTGAGGGGTCTGGTGACCCAGACTGTACAATGGGTTTGAAGGGTCTGAGCCCTAGCCCTGACAATACAAATGGAAATTTAGTATAACTAAAATACTGAAATGTTTTGGCTTTAGTTATGAAATGCCTAGCCATATAATTAGCGTAGCTATTGACTCAACCCAACAATTGTAGTAGTGTAGTTTTACGCATGCTCTGGCAATTTGGGCTATATTGATGATCAAAACAGACTGACTATGCTATCACCCAATGCACTGCTTATATACAAACTTTAATTGGTTCATACAGATGATCATTCAGAAACAACCTATATCTATATTTCATAAAATAAAGTGATCATCTGGCAAGTGTCTTATTAACCTCAAGAATTAAAAAGTACAATTCAGAAACCAAATATTTTTAGCTCAATTGCCCATATAATTCACTTATGTTGATAATAATATATGCCCAATAAATAGTACCTTCAATTTGAGCTATAAAACACAAAATCTATACCAATGGTCCTGATGATACTAAGGTTTTCCCCTTTAATTACGAATATAGAAAACATATGCATTGTAGTGAGTGCTGTGGTGTGCTGTGCAGATTACCCCCACTAGAGGACTGAAGCATTCGGTCTGCGAGCTGCAGCTTGTAGCAGCTGACAACTCTCAGCTGAGCCTTTCTCTGAGATTGCCCTCCACTAAAGAGAGTCATCTTGGCTGAAGGTAGCTGCCAACAGCTGAAAAGAACTGCCTCATCTAAGGTCATGCTTTCTTCTCAAGTTCATCCTGAATCAAATAACTAATCGAAGTGAGAGTATAAAGGCCTAAACACTATGAAAGTCTAAGACACCATTTATTTTATGAAAATAAATGGAGTCCTGGCCCACATCCAGCTAACAATGGATCTACTGGGATCACAGAGCAGTGCATAGTTCATTTCCCTGGACCTTGACTAAATAATCGGAATGGAATACTTGTTAGTTGGCACAGCCTCCCTACCCTTGATTTCATGATCTGTGGGATAAGAGCTAACATGATTAAGGAGCCCCTTAAACTGCTCTATTCTGGGAACAAAAGGGATGGAACTAGAAATGGCCCTGCTTGCTACTTGGAGAATTTTGCTTCCTGTCCCTGCATCTTTGAGTTCTTTAAGTTTAGAGGTCCTAATTCCTGAAGGAAATATGCTTGTAGAAGAGGATGAAGCAAGAGTCCTATTAAACTTTAAGCTACAATTACTGTCCAGGCTCCTCAAGCCAAGAAACTTGGGGACAAAAAAGTGTTATCATGCATATAGAGGTAATTGACTCTGATCTTCAAAAAGGAGTGAGGCTGTTATTACCCAATGGGGACAGGGAAGAGTATGTTTGACACCCAGGTAATGAACACTTCTTGATCTATCCTTGCCTGATTTTGACAGTAAATAGATGTCTAGTAGCCTCAGCTTGAGAAGAGCATAGTAATCTGTGGTCAATGACTACAACAGGGGCTGCAGTTTTTCTCATTAATCTTGCTCCTGTAATTTTCTCAAGGAAAAAGGGCCTATCCAAATCTGCAAGAGCTGCTCCCAAAACTTACGACGTAAAGCAAGTGGATTCAAGCAGCAGTATGTATGCGCAGGGTGTGCTGTATGTAGATCGGAAGAACTTACTCTTCCCCTCTTGGCCAATTGTTGGCTGACAACTCTCAATGGAGCCCCTTTCTGAGAATTGCCCTCTGATGTAGACAGATGCCTCATCCCAAGTCACATCTCTTTTCCAGGGGCAGCCACATCCAATAAACTGTCAATGTGGGAGTAAAAAGTCCTGGCCCTTTGCCTCAGTTCAGGACAACTGGGCCTTCCCAGTTTCAGAGTTCCCTGTGAAATTGGCTGAAGTCATTACTAAGACTCCACCACAGTTTAAAGCCATCTGCCCAATCCTGCTTTCTCTACTCCCTCACAGGAGGTAGGCTGATAGTATTCTCCAGTAAACTTCCTGAACACAAACCCCCATCTCAGAGTCTGCTTCCTGGGGAAACCTGACCTGTGAAGTCCACTAACTTTGTTTTCATTAATCTTTTAAAAACAAAGAAAATCAATAATTAACAAGAAAAAAACATACACTGGTACTGTTTTAAAACTGCTAAAAATAAATTATTAATTGAAAAATGTCAAAATATGTATACAATAATTGCTGTTTTATTGAACTGAGTTAAGTATTAATCTCATACTATATATTTGCGTATATTTACATTCATTGCATGAAAATATATTGTATTTAGACTATTATGCTATGTTTACATCTATTATGTATCCTAATATATATTTTGAGAACTTTTAGGTAAAATTAGTGCATAAACCATATCCTTCCCAAACAATACCAAAACAATATAGTGGACAAAATAAAAATTCATTTATAAACATTTATCAAGAATATTTACAATTACTTAAGGCAAAGCAAGCACTTTGCTTGTTTTAGTACTCAACTTTTTTTTTTTTACTGATAGTGAACACTACCCCCAAACTAAAAGAAAGGTAACATACCTTCACAGTGTGTTTAAGTGTTAAGAGTACATCCAGCCTCTCATCTTGAGAGATATTTTTTAGCATAATGCATTTATAGATGTTTTGCAGCTCTCTGGCTCTGATAGTGAACTGTGTATCCATCTCAATTGTTTTTCCATCAGATGTTCTCCATATCTTCGGAGCTGAGCACTTAAAAAAATATTATGTTTTAATAATCAGTTAATTAAAGGCTAAAAATAACAATTTTGTTCGTTCTACTAAGAGTTTACGTTAATATCATCTACTTTCTGACTAAAAGTATCACTAAAACAAGAAAATTAATTGAAGAATTTATAGACTAGGTAAAATTAAAACATTTTAGAAAAAAAAGTGGAGAACTGTTCAGTCTGTAGACATGCAAACATTCTACAGGATTAAGGATTTGCTACTAATTTGTACTAATGGCATGCTGAATGGCTTAATGAGTATATGGAATTATTTGTTAACACCATGGGGGGGAAAATGATGCTATTTAGAATGTTAAATAAATTATCTGCCTGGTTTAATTATATTGAGTGTGTAAAAGTGTGTCTTCATCATGCCTTCCTTACCAATAGAAGACAACTTTTGTAGAGCAATTGTGACAATCCTCAACACATGAGGATATATGTTTAGACCTCAAGATATACCAAAAAGGGACTCTGTGAGTTATGATTGGGTGGCCTATAAAAATAAATCTATAACAAATTCAAAATTCTTCACAAAGCAGTTGTCCATAGTGGAACAGCTATATTTAGCTATCTTAGCAGTGCTGTGGTCCCTGCCTCCTGATGATGGCTAAGACTCTCACTTCCTATTTCCAAATCTGGCTTGATGTGTCCCAACCTAGCCCACCTCTGGACTGAGGGCCAAAGATGGAATTCACTTGCCCTGAACCTCATCTGTGAACTCCAGACTAAGAATTCAGAGACCAGAGACAGGAGGTGGAATGAGTCCTCTACAGGCTTGGGGACACCAGGATAATCTTTAATGATGGTACTCTGTGTTTGCCAATGCCTCTGTTCCCTCCTACTGAGATTTTTAGAGAAGATAGATGCATTCACCTAGAAATTTCACAGCGAAAACTTACTACTTGTTCTTCTACTATAGGGTATAAAGCTGCCCAGTTTCTTCCCCTGATTAAAATCTTCCAGAAACAAGGCCATGTTAATCATGATTGTTAACTGTTCAAATGTTAGGTATTTTTGTAGGCTAATTGGTCATTGCTTTGCAGTCCTTGTAGACCAATTTATGTGATGCTTGCAACCATTTAAATCTTAGGTGTGATATAATTTAAAGTTTAAATACAAGATCTGTGTGTTGGAACAAATCTCAAGAATGTAGACTAGCCAGAGACAAAAGGTTGTATTTAGAATGACAGTATTATTTTAATTATAACATCAATTTACCTTTAATTTTTCACATTTAATATTAACTGTATTACATTAAGAACTGCAAAGCCAGCTCTTAAAAATAGCCCTATATGATATATTTTCAAAATAATAGCATAATATTCTGATCAAAGCTAAAATGAATGTTGTTCAGAGCTAGGAAACTTTGTCAGAAACTTTAGATTCTTAGTTCTAGTTTTAATACAGTAAATGAGAAGCTGCAGCCTTATAATTAATTTATATTATTAGTGCATAAATGTAGTATTAAATAATGTATTATGAATTAGCAGACTGACAGAATTAAGTAAAATTGATTAAAGAGTTATAAAAGAAAAATAGCCCAATAATAAAATATCTTATTTAATTATTATCACTTAGAAATCAAATAATTTCTCAGTGGATATAGCCTTGTTTTGGGTAAGCCTCAGAGTATTATCGAAGTTTAATGCTTATTTTAAAGATCTTTTTAAAAGTGTTAAGGAATAAGCAATCTTAGGCTAAGTTTCATATTGCAATATTCTGAAGTCTAACTAATGTCTTAATTTTGGATGCAATTTTTTTGAATCTGAAATCCTGTGATATATTTCACTTGTAAAGACACACTAACACACAAACACACATACAAGTATGCAGTGACTATTTCAGTCATTCAAGGCAAGGAAATTTGGATTCGTTTTGCTCTATAATTGTTTTATGTTTGTTAATTCTATTTCTCCCAAAAAATTGTAAGAAATAAATTTCTCATGTAATTCTGTATGTCTCACAGGGCCTACAGTACTCATTCATTCATTCAACAAATACTTACTGTGTTTTCTGTATATTAGTCAGTGTACTAGGCACTGAGTAGATAAAAAACTGTCTTAATTTCAAGAACTCTCAAATCTCATGAGATGTAAAGGTAAGAAAGTAATTAATATAACGGGTGAGTATGCTTGATGATTGCAAATAAATACAAGGGTACTTCAAAAAGTTTGTGGAAAAATGGAATTAGAGATAATACAAATCTTTGTATGAACTTTTTGAAGACCAGTCGTACGGGTTGCTATGAAGTACTTAATTGGTAAAAAGAAAATAGTATCTAATTAGGATTTAGTCAGATTAAAGGGAACTGAATGATACAATCAAAGAATCCTACATTTAAAGTTCAAGTTCCCTAGACCTGGCACTGAGAAGATATAAAAATATCTGCTCAGCAAAGCTGTTTTATTTCTGCCAACGCTGATAACCTAGTCTTCAAGTCTAGGCTTCTTTATTCCAGTCCTTAAGGTGGAATATGAGGTAGGAAAATGTCAATTTTGCTTACTTTTCTTTCCTATTTTTTTTTATTTGAAAGCCTTGGCTATAACAAGAGATGTACAACAATCGTGTTCTTAACTTGCTTCAGAAAATAGGAGCATAATAAATTCCATTTAGCTGCCAACAAATGAGACAGCACAGACTGTGGAAGAGACAAACAGAAGAATAGCAGGAAGACACATTTCTGGGAAGGAAAGGTGGTGAGATAACAAAAACCTTGAGAGCAGCAGATTTAAACAAAAGAGAAGAAACAACTGCACTCTGAGAGCAGAATTTTTCTTCCTCCTAAATTAATTCTCAAGTCTCTAGGGACACAAATTAAGAATAACCTTAACCCTCAAAAGCTACTGGGGAGTGATCAACTTTTCTTTTACACAGCAAATGGGTTTTGTTCATCCACAATGACAGCCCTATTTAATGCAGTGCTCAGAAACAGGCCTTTGTGTTTTTCCGTCCCATTAGCTGTTGGCCACCTGAGTGTAGCAAAAAAACATTTAAATGATACAGCTAATGTGGATTGCAGTCTGTAACCTGTGATTGTGAGAAGTGGTATACAAATCAAAGAGAATCAAAGAAATAAATGGCCTTGATCCTAGGGTCAAGTTTTCTGTCAGTTTCTCTTACAGAAATTTAAATAGTCTCTTCACACAGTTTGGATAAAGAACACCCAAGATATATTAGAAACTGGCTGACACTTCTTCATTCAAATTTCTTGACCTGAATTTCTTCACCTCTGTCAATCTTTGAGTTTTTAATATTTGATAACCTGTGGAAGTCAATGTTTGATGTGTTAAAATTACTAACTATTTAATGCTTAAAAAAATCTTTAGAGTCAGCCTTTGTTAAGAATGAGAACTTAGTATGGAATCTCTTATAACTTATTAGTTCAATGCCTTGATAGGACTAATTAAAAAAATCATATTCATTATTCAGAGGAATTCTATGCTCAGGATAAGAAAATAAAAAATAAAATATTCATTCAATAAACCACATAGTAGTTAGACTCAATGAAGTTAAACACACCAAAACACAAAATTTTATTCTCCAAAGTTATTTCCAAATTATAGGAAAGTAAATATTTCTCTTTACCTGTCTTTACCTATGTCATGTTGCTAAATGTATACCTTAAAATTTGCATTATGGCTCTGGTTATTTGTTAGTTTTTATATCTGAAAAGACTCTGACCTTGTCTAGTTTCAAGGATTAATTATAAACAATCAAAAAAAACCTGTAGAATGATAAGTTACTTCAATCAAGTTTTATGAAATCAACACCAACTGCTCCTGAATATTAGAGACAATACTAGGCATGGGAGTGGGAGCAGTGGACAAGCATAAAGAGGAACAGATGTTGTATAAGTACTTATGACAAAAGACTATAAAATTTACTTAATTGTTTTCTATGATGTTTAGCATGACATCATATACAAAAAGGAGATTAGAATGATTTTATTTTAGAATAGCAATGAGTTTTTAATTTACCGTAATAGGTTAGAAGAAGGCTGAAAGTCACTGTTAGTCATTATTTTTAAGGACTGGACTAACCAGGCTATGTAAAGAGACCGGGGTTGTTTCCTCACATGTAGTTGTTCCATTCTGTGGTTGTGCTTTTCTTGCTCTAGTACAGCATTTTGGTCAAAACTGAGGGAAAATTCTTTGTATCAACTAAAATATCCATTCCCCCTGAATTTAGCCTCGGGACTAATGAAATTAACTGGTTTATCATGTGGGGTAACTGTGGGTTTAGAACTCCAGTTCTAAAGCCCGTGACCCACAAAAAGCCTTCTCCTGGGATTTCTATAAGTTCCTGTGACTTGCTTTTCCATCCTTCCCTCATTCTTCTGTCCTTTCATCTTTTCATCATGTTCATCAGTCTTGAACATGAAGACCAGTTCATCTCTCTGGTTCCCTCTTCCCTTAAAAAAAAAAAAAAACTTCACCTGATATTTAATATTTAATTTATTTACTAACATAACTAAAGAGGTCACAAAAAGTCACATTGCGTCCCCACTGCCAACTATCTCCTCACTCTGCTTTCTCTCAAGGGCAGTACTCAAACACTTCCATATTCCTGCCACAGAGCAATTCTTCCTACCTTCAGGGTCCTTTTGGGCCTCAGATTTTACTCCAACAAGTTATCAAAGTATTTACAAAAACAAAAACAAAAAACAGATCTTCCTGCCTTACACGAATTCTTGTGAACAAATTTCTCCATCTCATCTTTTTTTTGGTGATATTTACATAAAGGCCTTCTTAGAGTGCTATACCTCATGAGAAAGGGTAGTGGTCTTCAATTGGCTCTAGAATTGCTTTTATATGTTGGGCCTTGATCCACTTATGGACACTCTATATATAATTTCAAAAAATGTTTAGAGACAATGCTAGACATGGGGCTTGGGGTGGGCAGTGTTTAGTGCATCAAGAAGAATAGACATTGAATAAGTAAGTACTCATAAAAATAGAATGTAAAATTGTTTATAGGAAACAGCAAGCAGCAATGATAGCACAAGTGGGAAATCCTGTAGAAGGCCCAGCCTCAAATAAGGAAGGGTGGGGGCCACACATCTTCCCTGTCCACTGACACTCAGAAGTCTCCAGCTCCTTCAAACACTTGTTTTGCCCTGGGTCCAGGCTATCCTCTCTGGTGAGGTTAACATTCAGATATAAAAGGAACACAGTTCCCAGTGATAAAGCCAGATAAGATAAAGCAACTTGCTAAAGGAATAAGTTTAGTTTGAAATATGACTCCTGAGAAATGTGAATATTATGTCTTATAGATTCATCTTTCCTAGAATTAAGATATTCAAGAATTTAAAATGACAATATCTATATTATATAATTTCTTAATGATACTTAAAATATAAAATTACACAACCATAATTTCTGCCCCTTATTTTTCCTCCCTGTCTTCCTCTATAAGCATTCATTGATAGTCTGTGCTATCAATAAGCACTGTGCTAAGCAGTGAGTAGTTGGCTACTAAAGAAGGAAGGAAAGGATGTTTTATGTAGAAGCAACACCAGATGCAAGAGCATTAAGAGCATGTGGGGACGTGCAAGTAACTGAGCATGGCTGGAGCAGCGAGTATAGTGTGCAAGGAGAGAGGACAGTGGGATGACTGAGGTGTGCAGAGAATAGATCATGAAAAGCCTTGTTCCATGAGGACAGTGGGGAGGGACAGGGTCAGAGTTGTGTTTAGTGAGGTTACTATGGCAAGCAGTATGGATGATGGATGAGGGAGTTGAAAAATGAGACTGGAGGCCCAATTTAGAAACATAAAGTAATCCAGATGAGAAGGAAATCCAGATTCAATTAAATCAGTGTTGAGCTCACACACACAACACAAAACAAGGCAAGGCCTGTCTCATGACATCCCCCTGGGGGAGATAGGGAGGCAGGCTGCTACAGGGCAGCTCCTCAGAACCTCCCATCCTTTCATATTCTAGGAGAATCACAAGGCATTCTGACAAGACTGAGATTAGTTGTGGTTCAAGTCTTTACCTACATGGCCTATTTGATACATCTCAGGTCATCAGAGCTCCATGGCAGAGCCAACTCTCTACAGGCAATGGTAATGGGTTTGCAAAGGAAGAAGTAAAAAATTAAGGAGACCCTGAAATAATAAAACAGATTGGTGGCTGGATGGAGAAGTCAAGAATAAGACCCAGGTGTCTGTCTGGAGCAACTGAATAGATGATAAAACATTCACAGAGACGGATAATGTGAGTGTCACAGAACAGTGTCAGTTTGGAAGTGGGGGGGGCAAGAATGATGAGATGATATGACTTAGGGGTATGTCATGTCATCTTGAGGTGTTCTATTGGGATGTCCAAAGAGCAATGACAGTAGGCAATTGGATATATTACTTGGAAGCTCCTAAGAGAGGTATGTCTTAGAACTATAGGGATTTCCAGATATAGCTAGTAGTCAAAGCCACAGATAAACTGAAATCAAATAGGAGAGTGTGCAAGATGAGAGAATGGTATTTACAATATCAAAAAAACATTTTTAAGAGCAAATATTCTCAAATAATAAGAATCACAGAACTAGAATCATCACAGGCTAATATTCTGGAGAAATGCATCCCTTTTCTTCTCATGGCTGGATTAACTTTAAATAGTTTCTAAAGATTAGGTTTATAAAAGGAAATTGGTCACTATGGAAACAGGCTATTCAATATCAAACAGGCAGTTTGACCACAAAAGGGTAATTACTTCAGTTTTTCCCTTAATTGCATGTTTTCATGGTTTTTAATAACTGTATATCCTTTTGGTCGGAAATTGCAATTAATAACAAGGCAAGCCAAAGCAAAAACACTTGTCTATAGCTATTTCTCACAGGTTGCTTACTATCAAGGTACCCCAGACCCAGACATTTTGTAACTTTAACATTTTGCATTTTATCAGAGTGTGCAACTCTAATTTATATAGTTAGCCTATGTCTAAATGAATAGTCACTGGAAGTTGTCTCCACCTTTTCCTTCATGGCCAAACCCTTTACTTAAGAACATGCCAATTTCATGATACTTGTTAATCTTTATTCTAGGCTGCAGTTAAAATCTAAAGCTACATAAGAAGAAAAATATATAAGCAATTTAAAGAAATATGTCATCAAATGCTAAATAAAATTAACAGCTATGTGGCCTTTGGCAGTAGGTTTGTGGAGACAATAATAGGATCTAATTCATCGGACTTTTATGAGGTACTCTATGTAAGTGGCTGCTATCACATAGTAAGCACTCAACAAATAGCTACTGTAATTATTATTAAATTATATAATAACCACATTATTACATTATTAGTATAGAATAATATATAAAATTATTAATTTTGGATGAATGCTGTAGCTTACAAAAGGCTTTGAAGGAAGTTCCCAAAAAGAGGTTTTAAAAACGTTTCAAACAAAAGTAACATCCCCCAAAAAAGCACACAGCTTCCCAAAAGGACTAATCTACAGAACCGTACTCAGGTTTTAAAAAAAAATTTTTTTTGTAAATTATTACAACGTGAGTCTCTCCCTTACTTCATTATTCCACATTCTTAATCTCAGAATACATTCATATTTAATTAATAGTTACTTCACTAACCTTATCCAGAAAAGCTTGTATTGCTGTTTCCTGCCTCGCCGAATAAGCGATGTGTCTGTGTCTCCCAATGGAAGCAATTATCTGGGTTTCTTTTTCCAGAAGTTCACACAAAGCAGCTTTCCTTTCAGCTCCAGTTAAAGACTGGCTAATGTGTGTAAGTTGTTCTTGCCGCCAGACTACAAGAAAAACATGAAAGACCCTTGAGTTTTTAAAATCCCACATCTTTATAGAGCATTTTTTACCATCACACCCTGACAAGAGGCATTTTATTTTTGCATCAATTTACACAAAATTATACACGAATAGAATCATTCATGTTGTACAACTGATGTGTGGGGGGAATAAAGTTGGATAGAATGGAGGGTGAAAGACTTAAAGCAATAAAAGCAGAGTCAAGAAGAAGCCAAAGGAAATAAATACAGATAATGTCAAATTATGCCTCCAAGTAAGCATGCATACTCCCCAGCATTGAAAAAAAAAAACCGGTTTTGTGGCAGCCATGAATGTGCGCTGCTAAGGTCTCCTCCCTTCAAGAGAGCACCTGTCATGAGGAGTTCAAGATAGCTGACAGTGCCAGCTACAGCACTTCAGATCTGCAGCAGTGCTGGAGCAGAGGCCATACTCTGGCCACAAGGCTCTCAGCAATAACCGAACTGTGAGGGAATCAGGGACTGGCCATATCTACCCAACAATAAATTCATCTGCAGTCAGTCATATCAAAGCTGATCATTGGGCTGGCTTAGATTTCTTCAGAGCTGTATCAGTTTGAGTTTATCCATACTCAATCCTCTTTCCTTCCTTCTCATCTTCCACAGGTGTCGAACCGCACCTCAATCTGAAGACTTTCCTTGCCTTCCCCTTCTCCCTCTCCCCTTTTTCTTTTATTTCTAACTCCACCTTGATGTCTCCTTCCCTGGGAACCCAAATTGACAGTTTTATGTAGAAGTGCTGACTTCAACTGTTTCCTTGGTTCACTTAGGTACCATTTCCCATTTCTTTACAAAACCCTAAATCATAGCAGCAAATGTTATAAGGTAATTGCATTTACTCTTTACTCAAACCAATGTATTATGTCATAATAATACTTAGGATATTTTAAAATATTGGTTACTACCAATAAAGATTTGCATGAAATATATACTGAGACCAAACCATAAAATGCCAAAGAGCAATATTTGAATGAACTCATTTCATCTAAAAAGTAATACCATATTCTCAAAATTAAACTACATCATAAAATGTGAATTGCAAGGTCATACCCAAACTTAAATGAATCAAAATTTCTGAGCTCTGATATATGAATTTTAACAAGTGTTCCATTCAATTCTTATACATGCTAAATTTGGGGAAGAAAATCCTTTTGTATCCCACATTTCAAAAACCTTATTTACATTAATAGAAGCATACAAATAAGGTTGGAAAGAACCTTAGAAATTAAAGTATTCTCCTCTCAGCAACTTGGACAGGTTTAACTGGCCCACCCTGACCCTAGTAGTAGCCTGTGAGGAAACACAGAGTCAGTCTATTTCTTGGGCCACACAGTGTCCCTTTGGGTATCTGAAGGTAGCTGTCACATCCCACTTATGTTTTCTCCTCTCCAGACATAAACACTTCCTTCTTAATTGCTTATCATGTGGCATCATTTCCTGGTCAAGCTCCTCTGGTTTATCACAGTACCTCTTAAGATATAGCAGAGCAAATTTCTGTCAAGATAGAGGCTTCTACACAAGCCTCTACCTCCCTTCTCCTAAGTTCCTACTGAAACAATACAAGAAATATGAAAGGAGAGAGAAGAGAGAAAAACTTGAATCAGTACTGGAAATTAGGGAGGGATTAGTTCCTTATGGTAGAAACCTTGGGAAATTCCTAAAAGATATAGTACAGATACCACTAAATAAATGGAAGACTGTCAAAAGGTACATAAATGTTGTCCCCCAAACTGCTACTGTGTCATTTCAGAAAGTGGACATTGTAGCAGTAGAAGATAGCAAATCCCAAATTAAGTAACTCAGAGCTAGAGAAAAGGGTAGGCTATGAAGCCATCTGATAGTTTACCATGCTTTAAGGAAGTCTTTGAAAATCTTTATGAAGAATGCCTAATATTTCAAATCACTGCAAAAGATAACAACCATAACAGTTTATGCAGAAAAAGAAAAAAAAATTTTAAGAAAGCATAAAGCAAAGTAGAGATGCAAAACAAAGCATAATACTTACATTTTAAGATGTGAAATTGTTATATTTTTTTTTCTATTGAAAATAGAATAATGTTGTAAAAATCCAATAACATGATGCTTTCAGGGGGCACACTTAAAAGTGACGCCAAAGGTGAAACATAAAAGGATGGCAAACATGAACAAAAAAGAAAGCAGCAGCAATATTAATATGTAAAAGTAGAAGGAGGGAACCTCAAAATTCAGTCCTCAAGATACAAGATAATTTTATGATGAAAGGTTTGACTGTAATGAATGTTTATACAGGAAATCACATACCATCAAACTATGTAATGAAAAAGTTCCATCAGTTAGAAACACAACTGTGGGAAGTATATTTCATATTATAGAAACATAGTTAAAATACAAATGAGTTAATGTATAGCTGAGTCAAGTAAAAAAATATTAAAAGTAGAAAATAGTTGAATGATACGATTAACAATCTTAAAATAATCGATATACATCAATCTCTGAACACCAAAAGCTGAAAATATAACCTATTTCCAAAGGTCTGTAAAGAGTTTATATAAACTTATCATATTGTAAAAATAAGAATAAAAGAAAACACAAATTTCCCAAATCAGAAATGTTGCACACTACATTTTTTAATCACAATACAATTAAAAACAAAACAATTAATAACAAAAGTTTAAACAGAAATATTCCCAACTGCTTGGAAATTTAAGAAATATTATTAAAAATAACATTTTAATCAAAGAAGTAAAAAGCATGACAACTATTAAGAAAAAAACACTACATATCAAAATGAAAGGAAATTTCACTAAGATAAATTTCAGAGAATTAAGCATACATAAGCCTGAAATTCCAATCAGGTACCCATGAAAGATAGGGAGGACCTATATAAAGCTG
This sequence comes from Galeopterus variegatus, assembly GCF_000696425.1. Taxonomy (NCBI): domain Eukaryota; kingdom Metazoa; phylum Chordata; class Mammalia; order Dermoptera; family Cynocephalidae; genus Galeopterus; species Galeopterus variegatus. The sequence goes on from NW_007726741.1 coordinate 172,495, forward strand.
TAATGTTTTCAACAGTCAACTACAAGCCTTCTCTGGAAGGTCATGTCTTCTGGGGACTTCTCCCATACTTCATGAAAGACAGCAGTTTTGATAATTATTCTAGGACCCTGGATGTACATCTGGAACAGGGTCCTGAACTTGTTTAAGCCACATTTGTACTATGCACTTCATAGAACATAAAAGCAAAACAGAGGTTGAAACTGCAGACTACTTTTCTTCATTATGAACAAATATTCCAAAGTCACTTTAGTCTTTTATATTTATCATAAGTTTCAGTTTATTCCAGGTTTTTGGATTTTCAGAACTATTCCTGAAAATCTTATCTGCCACTCTTTGTAGTTTTCCTTGTCTATCGTGCCTCTCACACATAACAACCTCGGTTTTGAATTTGCAGAGTATCTTCTGCCCTTGCACTTTTGAGAGCAGGATGCTCATGCATTCTTCCCCACAGGCAGTAAGCTTGTCTTCCATCCATACAGGTTTACATAGCTTTAGTTTCTTGCAAGATACCCTCACTCCAGAACACAATGTAATATACTAAATGCTCTGGCCTCGCTACACCAGCCTTTTCTTCACAGAAGTCTTACTCAGAAAGACAGTTCTGGAGGCTAAAAGTTCAATATCAAGGATCAAGGTGTTGGCAGGGTTGGTTTACTTTGAGGGCCTCTCTCCTTGGCTTGTAGATGACTATCTTCCTTTGATGTCTTCATATGATCTTCTCACTATACATATCTGTGTTCTAATCTCCTCCTCTTATAAGAACTCCGGTCATACTGGATTATGGCCCACCTATATGTCATTTTTTCCTTAATTACCTCTTTAAAAGGCCTATCTCCAAATACAGTCACATTGTGAGGTACTGAGAGTTAGGACTTCTCCATATGAATTTGGGGGGAACACAGCTCAACTCATCACAGATGTCAATAACTACAAACATTTTGTAATCAAAAGATAATAAATTGATTCATTTAAAAGAATACATTTACTTTGTCTCCTTAAATTATCTTCTTAAGTAAATCACCTAATTTCCAGGGTGGTCTGAAGTTCAACTACAAAATGAAAGGATAGAACTAGTATCTGAAGTCCATACTCATTCTAGAATTTCTAAGACCTATGCTTACAATTTCCAAGAAAGAAGTAGCATGAACATACAGTTTTTTGTCCACCACTGGCAGTTTATATATATATCTGCATTTTAAAATTCTCATCACAAACTGGAAGCTTGAATGGAGAGAACCAAGTAAAATTCAATTTAAAATCCCAGGGTAAGATATGTCAATGGGCTGAACCCAGGGAGTTTCCAGAAGGTAGAAGTCAAGGTACCTTGATATCAAGAGGTAATAATTAGAGAAGAGTCAGAAAACACAGTTAATACAAGTCAAAGAAAGGCAAAGTGTTAGAAAATTCAATTCAACAAATATTCACTCGACAGAATGAGCAAGGTCCTATTAGGTGCCATAGGTACAAAGTTGAACAGTTGAGAGAATGGCGTATACAGAGAGTCATGGGGCAAGAAGAGACTAAGCTCAATCCATGCTATCAAGAAAGGTTTCTGGAAGATGATGACTCCTATGCTGAGTCTGAGGTAAGAGTCAACCAAGTGCTGAAAGGAAAAAGTACATTCCAGGTGAAGGGCACAGCATAGGTGATAAATTCAGGGAGACACAAAAGCAGCTCAGTGTAGGGGGTCTTGAGAGATGCAGCTGGAAAGGTATAAGGAGGCCTTCTCCTGGAGTGTCATGGACTTAATTATGTATGTAAAGAAAACAACTGAAGGTTTTTAAGTAGTATTTGTGTGTTTAGTAAATCACTCTGGCCACAGCAAGGACCACCAATCATCTGAGACTGAAAGAGAAGATAGATTCAAATGCACACTAAATATATACATACAGCTCTAGATCCCCAACAGTGAAAATTATGCTTTCTACCATGCACTGGAGCCCTGATATGAGAGGTCATCTTTAGGAAGACCTCCCAGTCAAATAAAAAATCTTGCACACCCTTTGAAACTTTCCCTAACAACACCCCGGAGCAGACGTCATCTCCCTAAATCTGCTGAATGTTTAATAACTTTATTTCCCTATTAAAGCAATTATCACATTGTACCTTATATTACTGTCATGATAAATGTGACTTACCCTTCCTACCTAGGTACCTGGTTCCTAGCACAATTAATTTGTACATAGTAAGTGACCTTAATAAATATTTATTACATAGGAAAAATAATGATGAAGGTAGTTTTAAGCCTGAAGAGACTCAGTAAAAATAAAGATGAACTATTTTACACTTAACACTACCACGTTGAGTACTTACTAAATGTAAGGTGCTATCCTGACTGTTTTAGGTATTTTCTCTCATTTAATTAGCTCTATACTTTCCTAGGACTACACTACACTTTTGAGGAGGTAAAAAGTTAGAAATAAATAGAAGCACATGCCGTATCATGACTCCCATGCTTTGGAGTAGACCTTAGGATATTTCAAAGGACGTTGGTTGTGTGCAGGTAACAAGCTTATATATAATTTATTGCATTAAGCCTAATCAAGTGTTATTAAAAGATTGATAAATTGAGTTGACAAGTTCTCCTGGGTCATCTTGCCTAAGGATTACTTAGGTATTATAAGGCCAAGACTGATGGCATAAGTCCTATCTTGGTGTAACAGAGAACCCTGGTAAAAACTCATGCTCTTTGGAACAGGACAATTGAAACTCTGTTAAGTGATTTTCAGGTTTTTATTCACAACTAAAGTCCACCATTAATCAACAAATTAGTAGACTGCACCTGAAATGACAATTTAGTCTGAAACTATATGCAGTAACTAATGGTTCCTGCTCTTAATAGAAGATATTAGCATACCAGAGAAGAATTTTTCAAGCCTGCCAAAATGATAAATTATGCTTAAGTTTAGTCTTTTTAAAACCACTATTTCCATGTGCTGTATCCATTAGTGGAGAGAATAATGCAAATCATTAAGTTAAGAGCAGAAATACCAATACAACTGCAACTTACTAACTTGCTGAACTTCAGTAGATATGCACTAACTAGGTGCTGTTGGCTATGAAATGTATACAAATTTCTACATGTACTTTCTTTCAAAGTAAAAGGTCTCACTACAGAAGTCATCCCTATGTGAGGGTATTTTAATATTTTTGTCATACAGGATTCATCAAAAGGCTTTTCCAGGTAATTTTCCTTAAGGACAGTTTGAAATACAGTGAAAACCAATGACCAGCAGTAACTCTATCACTAAACAGTAGAATAGGAACTTCTATCTATATTCTGAACAAAAATCTCCCACTACTAAACACCTGGAAAATATAACAAACACTTTTCTCAAAGAATAGCTGAACTAACAAGAAAGTAAAAAAAAACCCTATGTGTCAAAAAGCAGGAAGCTAGAATCCATAGTCGTAAGTAAGTACTAACAGCTTCAAGAGCTCTGAACATACTTGCAAGTCCTTGTATCTAAAGGCAAGGGTTGTAAAGGTTATAGAAGGGGTGAACAGATGAAAAGAACTTGACACTTGGAAAGGCAAGAAAATGGAACTGAGTCTCTACCCTCCCAGGCCACATGTGTACATGCACATGCATACATGCCTGTGTGCATGCACACACACACACACACACAGACTCAGGAAACTCAGAGTTTACCTTCAGTTCAAAAAAGTACTCATAGACCAAGAAAAAGCAACCAGTAGAAGCTTATCCAAGAAAAATTACCTCACCCCAAGCCTTGCAGAAATTACCAACAAGAAAAAAATTCCAGCCCACATGTTTGCAATATGATATTTAAAAATATTCAAGGGAGTGTATATATCCACAAAAAGACATATATAAGAAACATTAATTGCAATTTTATTCATAAAAGCCAAAAAATTAAATAAAGTTTAGCAACTGGAAAATGGATAAATTGTGGTATATTTACATAATGAAATGTTATGTGGCAATTCAAATGAACTAACTAAACCTTTAAGCAAAACATGGATGAATGATAGACATAATACTGAGGCAAGGAAGCCAGAAATAAAAGAGAATATACTACATGATCCTATTTATGTGAAACTTAATAACAGGCACAATTAATCTATAGTGATAGAAGTCAGACTAGTGGTTAGCTTGTAGGGGTAGAACTAGGGTATTGACCTAGATAAAACACCAGAGAACCTTCTGGGGCAGGTTAAAATATTCTAGATTTTTTTTTTTTTTTTTTTTTTTTTTTTTTTTTTTGAGACCAGCCACACAGCGCC